>NC_052400.1:5964740-6264740 GCF_009389715.1 Phoenix dactylifera
AACTGACTGCCCACGTAGGCTCTTAAGAAGCCATTACCTAAAAGAAAGGTATCAAAGAACCAAAAATAAAAAAACCAAGAGACGGAACAAAAACTCGTATGATTTGATGTGCTGAATTGGTGTCTGTTTGATGCTTTTTCTCTGTAAATCTAGTCAGCAGTAAAATTATCATTGAAAACATAGAGAATATAGAGTACAAGTCGATCAGTTACATAGCTAGATGTGACGAAATTCCACCCCAGGAACCACCATCAGCAGAAAACCATGAGCCAAAATCCATGAATTCAAATAAGCAAAAAGCAAGAGAGAGTTCTCAAGAACAAACCCCCCCCCCCCCCCCCCCCCCCCCATAAAGTCGAAACCTGCAGGACATCATGAAGATGTCTTTAGAATAGAAGTCTATAAAATCACTCGAGCAATTCATTCCATCCTCACAAGTGGAGCCTGTTGAGCTTTGAGGTGGCTGCTGAGATCTCTCCTTCTTTCTTCTGGACTGCAGTGGTGTTAACCGCTGGCCTCATCGGCGGGGCAGCGCAGACCGGAATCACTGATCTTATATGCACAGCAGGAGCAACACCAGGTGCATGGTATCCACCACCGGAAAAGATTGCCGGAATTGGAATTCGGTGTAGACTTCTCGCAGGAGCAGTTCCGGTTGAAGCAGAGGAGCCAAATGGCCTACTGCTCATCTGGGTTTGCTGAATTCTTTGATCCACCATTCGGTTGGCGACCGAAGTGTTCGACATAGGAAAAGCTCGGCGATAGGCCGGCATAGGAGTATATGATGGAGTTGGCTTTGCAAGTGAATTCCCATTGATCTGCTCCTCCTCATCCTTTTGTTTCTTCTCCTCCAATTGAGGTGGAGGCAATGGTCTGTTTGATGGGTAGGGAGGAAGACTGTTGCTCTTGTCCTTGGAGAAAGCTGGCTCTTGAGAAGTGGTGGATGAGTGCTGCAGTAAGGGCATTGGGGGTAAAATCTTGGGGCCAGTGGAAGGTGGGGGAGATAGGAAACATCTCTGTTGCTGAGGGCATAGAGGATCCATAGACTTCCATTTGTGCTGGAATCCTAAAGAATTGAAAGAAGCAGCAGAGGTGCCTTCTCTAGAGACTAACATCAGCCTGCTCCTCTGATGCTGCTGATTTCTGTGTCTCATTGGTTTGCTCTCCTCTTTAGGCCTTAAATTAGATAAAACTCTTGTCACAACCACCTCTTCCTGCTCCTCACTGCTCTCTTTCTCTTTGGCCTGCTGAGAGGAAGAGCCCAAATCTGGCACTACAAATATATAACCATTTGAAGATAAATCACAACAGCTTTGCTTCCAAAGAAAAAAAACACACACACAGAGAGAGAGAGAGAGGGGCACTAGAAAAGGAGAAAGGAACTTGTTTTTTACTTTGTTTAAGAGCAGACCAAGCAGCCATGGCAGCATTCTTCTCAGCTTGCTTCTTAGTCTTTGCTGGCTCACCAGTGAAGCTCATACCAGCAAGCTCCACAGAGCAAGTGAAGACAGGGAGGTGACCAGGGCCAGACCTCACTGTGGTGTATACAGGGAGCTTCAAGCCAGCCCTGTGAGCAGTCTCTTGGAGAAGGTTCTTGTACACCCCCGTCTCATCCTATCCAACAGGAGCCACAGGACAAAAAGAAGGAAGAAAACTATAATAACAAGAGACAAATAGCTTGCTCCCCATGACCAAAGTAAAGAGGAACATAACAAAATTCTGGGAAGAGAAGAGGGACTTACAAGGACTCGAGCGGCCAGAGACCTTGAAGGACCTCTGGTGGAGAGGTTGGTGAGAGCCACCTCGGCTGCAGCATGCTCTGCCTGCCTTAGAGTGGTGCAATTGCTTGGCCCCTCAAAGATCTCACCATTGAAGTTAACTGAAGCTTTGAACCTTGGTGCATGGTCTGGTCCTTCCCTTATGCAAGCATAGGAGGGGAGATTGAAGCAGCTCCTCTGTGCTAGCTCTTGTAGCTGGTTTTTATACATACCTGCTACCAATGGATCACTTTAAAGCAAACAAAGCATCCAAGCTTACAGGAGGACAAAGAGAACAAGAAAAAGAAGACCTTATGAATCAAAAGCCAGCACAAACAATAAACACATACGAGATTCCAGGAGAAACAAGCGCTTTTAACTCCAAACTTGCAAGACATTAAGAGATACAGCTTTTTAGAAGGTAAGCAGGGAAGAAGCAATGAATAAAAGGTTGTTACCTTTGATTCAAAAAGGCAGCACGGCAGACGAAGAAGAAGCAAAAGCCATGAATCTAGAACACATAGAAAATCCAAACTAAGGGGCGAACAGGAAAAAGAAGAATTTTTGAATCAAAAAGTTGACACTTTTCAGAAAGCAAACAAGGAAGAAGCCATGAACCAGAAGGAGATGAGAATGGAGAGCCCACCCACCTTTAAGAAAAGTAGGACGAGGGAACGCAACCTTCCTGGGATTTTGCTTTACAACCTCATGATGGGGCTTCGTATCATCTTGGAAGGGAGAAAAAAGAAAAACTTTCAGAAGCGGTTACTTTATATTTTTGGGTGGGATTTCCCCAAGCGGTCTTGGATTTCCTCTTGCAGTTCAGAGTGGGAGGGGATGGAAACGAGACTCAGGATTTTGTATTTAAGCAGCACAATTTCCAAATGGAGCAACAGTAGTAGGGAGGGTCCAAAGCCAGCCACCCCGCCGCCATTAATGGGCATTTATAGCTTCTGTAAGCTTTTTGTGGCTTTCCCTCTCACCAATCGTAGCCGTTGGCCTTGCTTTGGGTTTGGGGGTCTCGTAACAGTGGGATTTAAATGCCTTGAAGGGGTTACATGTTCTCCGGTCAAGGCTGTTACTGTGTTCCTTGGGACCAGCCACAGCCCTTGGATCTTTCCATCATTGATTAGTACTGATATAATTTAAAGTTGCTAAGTAGAAATCACCATTAAACCTTTTACGGCTCGCTTGGCCACCTCAAACGTGCCTTCGATTGCCACCGAGACGACGGCACGCTTAGGATGGGACTAAAATTTCACAAAAGTGATTCAAATTTGAAATATGTAATACTTCCCATCCGATTTCGCCGATGAAGTTACCATCTTCGTTGGTACCAAAATAGTGCTAGAAGCCTAGAATAATGTATTTATGTATGAGGCAATCTATGAATCGGAAAGGAGATGCAGAAACTTGTGATCTAGATGGAACGTTTTTGGTAGAAAAAAATTAGTGAGGGCTCTACATGGATAAATTTATCACTTCGTATCTTCTCTTTTTATATATATAAAAAAAAGCCTGTGCTCCGTAAGCCAAATGGGTATTATTGAAATAGAAATAAATTAAAATAAAACTTAAAATAAAATTTGGATACCAAAAAAATCAATAATTAAATTTTTAGAAATTAGGATATTTTTATTTTTCTATAACTTCTCCAACTAAATATAGAATGATTGGTGGTTACTCGTTTCGATGCCATTTTAAAGCCTGACTCATTCCAACCAAGTATACTCCAAAAACTATTATTTTTGTATTGATCGAGTGGGGTCCATGCAAAGGCACTCTTGGAGAAATTTTGGTGCCACATTGATACAATCCAAAATTATAGTTAGGCACAATTTATGCAAAGATAGTATGGTCAAACACAATTCTAATGATGTTGTTGGACGCAATTTATGAACCATTGAAGGCACGTGGGTGCACGTTAGCCCGCCGCTAGGTCAGGGTGATGGGAGGCTGGCGTAACCATCACCGACCCAAAAGGTTCCATTACTGTTCTTCTTCTTCTTTTCAGAGGCAAAAGAAAAGCTCCACCTTACCCGCCTTGTACATGTGCACGTAATACATTATACCATATACCATGGAAACATTATTGAAACAGTAGTTAATCTCTCAACTATTATACAAAAAAAAAAAAAAAACTAAACTGTCCCATGTGTTTCCAATGATCAAATGTTAAAAGAAACATTTAACCTACTACGTTGCTTAGTTTGAGAGGCAGTGCTAGGTTAAACTATAGAATTTTTTTTTGCATGGATATTCTTCTAAAATTTTAAATTTATGTGAATATTTTTTTAAAATTTATATTTATTTTTATATTTTTATAAAATATTGTTTTTGTAAAAATACCTCTAATATAACGTTTCTTCTGTAAATAAAAACTATATCTATTTAATTAAAAATAAAATAAAATTATTTAAAATTATTTTTTTGTCCTCCATTACGATCGTCTTATAAATATTTCTTTTTGCACATCTACCCATTAAAAATATTTTAGTTATTTTAATTTAAAATCATTAATTTTTTAATAGTATTAGATGGCGTAGGTATATATATAAAAACAAAGATAAAAAAAAAATAGAATAGCAAAATAAGTGTTTTATGAGGGTATACATGTAAATATCAGTTTTAGAAAGATATTCATGCAAAATTTGATATATAGGAAGGTATTTATGTAAAATAATTCTTAAACTATTACCAACCAAAAAGCTCAATTACTTATAATCAACAAAGGCAAAAAAAAAAAAAAAAAAATCCCACCATATATGTCTTATATATGTTCATGTAATATTAACCATGTATTATGAAGTCCCTTAAGATATCGATTCAATCAAACATTCGACCATCTTAAATGCGATAGAACGTGAAAAGAGACCCAGTAAAGCTTGTTTTTAGATTAGTATTTCGGTCGAGAGTCTCGGTTCCTGCCTGGTGCCAGAAAAAAAAAAAAAAAGGAAAGAAGAAAAAAAAAAAGTTAGTGCTGTAATGGAAAACTCAAACAGCGGCCTTTTACGGTCATTAAAAAAATATATTCTATTTTCATGCTTTATTTATCTATTTTATTGGAAAGGTTTTTTTGACTTGTTTCGGAAGAAGAAAAAAAAAAAAAAGACTTAGACATAAAATATTTAGAAGTGAACCGGTCTTTTATGTGCATAGCGTGCAAAGTGTGTAGAAGCGGCTCAATACATTTAGGGGCCTAAGATAAACTCACTAAAGAAAATCATTTTTTTTCCATTTTGTTTTTAAAGTATTTCTGTAGTGGGCCGATTTAAAACAAACTCACTAAAAAGATTTTCTTTTCTTTTCTTTTTTTTTCTGTTTTATCTTTAAGACCTTTCCTGCGGTAGGTTTTCTTTAGGCCGAGGCATTAGGCGACCGCCTCAGTTGCCTAAACGTTGGGCCGGCCCTGAGAGTGTGACAATGAGTTTAAGACTTTTGTTATTTGAGAAATAATATGGACTATTAGCTCTTGACCACCAATTACTTGTCTATAATTGTGAGAGTGCAATGCATAGCTGGTAAATACTATAATCAGCTAGGACATATTAAGTCTTATTGTAGCCAGCAAGTTTGCAATCAGAAATACCAACAATTCAATATTTAATTTATTTAACAGTATGTGGTCAAAATTCTTACAAATCTATTATTAGAGATAGCATTAATTTTTGTAAATTTAAATTCTTTTTTAATTTTGTAGTCCTAGTGTGTTTCATTTTTATCAGGTTTCTATTTCTTGCCAGACTTTATAAGGGGGGCTAAGGTTTCATTCACAGTAGACTTGTTTCAATAAATTAATAAAATTTTTGTGGACTTTTCTTCCATTTTCCAATTTTTGTTTCTTGTACTTCTTCTCTTTTTACACCAAGTGGTGCTGCCTATGTCAATAACCTCCCTAGGTATATCGAAAATATTTAAGATATCAACATGTATGCTTAAGTTTTTTTTGAAAGTATAAACATTGATGAAGTTATAATGATGGTCAGATCAAAAGATAGTTGCACAGAAAAATCCAATTTATTTCCTTGGCTTCCAAAAGAGAAGGGGTCTCTCTTTACCAACTCTGATGCATTAGTAAAGCTACATGGGGCTTTGGGAGGAGCTTAACGCCATTGCTCGCTTTCCTTGTGTTCAATCTTTATAGATAGAAAGGGATTCATCAACAATACTGGCGAGTCGAGGTCAAAACTATAAAGATTAGATTACTTAATTTGGCTGCCCCATTAGCTGAGATGGTTGGCTACTAATTATGTTCTTTCCCTATCGTGTGTATAAAGAGGCCAATTACATACCAGAAAAGAGGCTAATAGCTAATTGCTGGCATGTCGTCATTTTCCATTTCTTTTCCAAGTGCTCATAGATCTTGATAAAGGTGCAGTTGTGCTTTATAGGGAGGTGAAGCCTCAACAACAATGGATAGGTACAAATCTCTCAACTAACTGGAGATTTATATTAGAAATTATTACTATTTTAAATGGAAATTCCAAACACTCGCTCAAATACATGCATACATACATATATAATACATACATACATACATATATGTATGTAAATATCAATAGAATTTGTGAAAATATTAAACCTAATTAGGTGATATGCGAGCTAGAAATTTCATTCGGAGGGGCATTGTGTTAATATATGTATATGATATATCTTAGTTATACTTTATTTATTATTAATAAATAAATAAATAAATAAATAACTTAATTTTTTAATTAAAAACTTATATTTTTTGCTTCCTTTCACTAAACTACTTTTAGTTATAAGTTTATAACTATGATTCATCTCCAATTCCCTTTTTCCTTTCATGTGGAATCAAATCTGCATTAATCCCCATATCTCCTCTAAGAAAGTATCCAATGCATAATTAAGGGCTCGTTTAGTTCGTGGAAAAAAAGATAGGAAAGTGTGATCAACGGAAAAGTAATGAAATGCCTCCTATTTGGTTGGAGTTTTTAAAGGAAAGAGTTAGAAAAATTGTATTTCCACGAGAATATGATTCCTATGTTTTATGAGAAAGTTTTTTCCATGAGAAACATGGAAAAGTTACTTTCTCATGAGCCAGAAATTACTTCATTTTTATTTTTTTCCAAAAAAGCCCTTCAGCATTAAAGAGGCATTAAAGACATAATTTTTATTAAAAGTATAATAGAAATTATACATAACTTTTTCAGAAAAAATAGATGACCAACCGAACATAAGTACTTTGAAAATATATTATTTTCTCATTGTCAACTAAATATACCAAATATATTTTTTCAGGCATCTTTTTTTTTTAGAAATTTACTTTTTAAAAATTATACTTTAGAAGGGAAAATGCTTCTCGTGAGCTAAATGAGCCCTAGGGCTCGTTCCTATTCATATAAACAAAAAAAATTATGTACCAGTGGTTTAGACAACTTGTGACGGCGTAAATAGGGGGGGCTGGGTTTTCTCCCTTGTTTTCCTTCCTGCTCTTCCCCAAGGAAGCCATTTTTGGCCGCTAGGAAGAGAGAGCTTGGGGGCTGGCCGTCGAATTCCTTCTAGTTTTGAACCAACCATCTCTTCCGCGCGTCTCCATTTTGGCCGCTCGAAAGGAGGTTGGACCTTCCTTCCTTGCCCAATGGCGTCGCGTGCCTCCATTTTTGAGCAGGGGAAGATCTCCTATATATCCACCGAACTTCCGTCTCGTCTTTTTCCCCTTTTCCTTCGTGTTTTGCCGTCGCGCTCTCGCCCCCGCACCCTCATTGGACATCTCTCTCTCTCTCTCTCTCTCCTCGACGTTGTCAAGCCACCCCCTTTTCTCCTCTCCTCTCTTCTCTCCCTCCCTCTTTCTTTCCTTCATGTGAATGCCTCCGCTGTCTTGCTCCTTATCTCTCATTCTCTCTCTCTTGCACGGTCTCTCTTTCTCCTTATTTCTCTCTCTCCCACTCTATATGTCTCTCTCCTTGCTCTCTCTCGAGTCTCTTGCACCCGGATGATCTGCATAGGGCCGACCCCCATGTTCTCACTCTTTTAACCTCCTATGTCCCTCTTTCTTTCTGTCTCCGCCTCTCTATCTTCCTCTTTTTGTCTCTCTAAACTGGTTTACTTAGTTTTTTTTGTAGATTTAGGAAAGCGCAGAGCACTTGAAGAAGGCTTGTCGGTTCCGGGGACTGATCCCACCACCATCAAGGTAATTACTATCCCTTTGTTCCCACTATTCTTAGATTAGGGGCTCGTTTGGTTCACGGAAAACATTTTTTTCTCCTAGGAATATAATTCTTGGGAAGCAGATTCCTTGAAAGAGGATGTCTGAAAAAGTATATGTTTGGTTGACAATGGAAAAGTGACAGATTTCCAGAGTGCTTATGTTTGGTTGGCCATCTACTTTTCTGGAGAAGTTATGTGTAATTTCTATTATACCCTTAATAAAAATTAGGTATTTAATGCCTCTTTAATGTTGAAGAGCTTTCTTGGAAAAAGATAAAAATAGATGGATTTTCGGCTCATGGAAAAGTAACTTTTTCATGTTTCTCATGAGAAAATTTTTTCCATGAAATGTGGGAATCAGATTCCCATAGGAATACAATTTTTCCGTTTCTCTCCTTTGAAAACTCTAACCAAATAAGAGGCATCTTATTATTTTTTCGTTGACCACACTTTTCCCCCTCTTTTTCCGTGAACCAAACGAGCCCTAGGGGGTAGATGACATCCGAAGAACTAGATTAGGTTTGGGACATGCACCTAGATCCTGGTCTGTTGGTCCCGTGGCCTGATTTAGATCCTTTCTGATTTATGGAAGCTCGGGTGGGCCCCATGAACCTGGGAACCTTTCATATACCCGAGATTTTGAATAATATGTGGTTGCCGTGGAGGAAAACCTAATCATTGATTGATTGTATTTGTATAAGCCATGCATAGCATTTTGGAGGAAATTCTATCTTACGACCTAATTATAAATACCTGTATCCTAGTATTCGATCATGCAAGTGAACAATTTTATAACGCATAACTTGACATGCAAATATTAATCTAAGTATTGAAATTTAATTATGAATAATATTCATTTTATTTATAATTAATGTTATATGCTCTATACAAATAAATCTTGAATTACTGGATTAAGCATGAAATAAATTTCATGGGCATGAACAACATTTTTTTACTACATTAGAATATTGTCAATTTTATTGGTTGTGATGTATCCTCTCTAGTTTAGTTATGATCACACGGTTTAGGATTTAGTCTTTTTTTGGGTCTTTAGTAGGATGATCACTAGTGTATGCTAGTTGATAACATGTTGCAATTAGAAGCTAGTTTTCTTTTAGGCCACGCTAGTAAGGCGATCACTGATATAGGCTATTGTGGGCATGTTTTCCGTATGATTTTAGAGCTAGTTCCTTTGGGGCCTTCAGTAGGGCAATAACTAGTGCATGATGATGGGTGGCATATTGTAGTCAAGATCTAGACCCTTTGGGGGCTTGCCATGGGTCGATCATGGCTATTGCATAAAGGCTAGGAAAGAATATGAATGATTGAGTACATTGATTTGATTTTATTTTATTTTTAACTAGATGCATTGAACATTTTTGATATATATATATATATATATATTCTCCAACATGCCTTTATTTATAAACCAAAACTCTTATATTATGATTATTGAGTTTTGTGCATATTATGTTTAATCAAATTAAAGGTAGAGGTGATTTATTGAGCTTTTTAGCTCACTTTTATTTTTTTTACCTAATAAAAGGGCTTGATTTTGGGCCTTGAGCAAGAGGACAAGGACTAAAAGCAACCTCTTTTCTTTTGTAATAAATATCTATATAATCCACGTAGAACATGCTTGAAAATAATGTTGGATCTTGATTTATGAATGTCTTTCTAAGAAAGCTTAGTATTTTAGTTTATCTGCATCAATACTATATGTAACTTATTTTAGGCCTTACATGTCTTGTGGACGACATTTTGTAGGGGTGTGGCCTTCGTCTGTTGTGTGCCCACTCGTACTAGTGGGACGGGCGTGGCACAACTATTCATTCGATCCAAAATTATCCAAATCCATTTCAAAAATGGATGTTTTATGCTATATAAATACTATCAAATGAGAATTGGACCCATATTTCCCGCATGCACCATTAACCTCTAGAATTTTAGAAAATAATTTGGTATTACCATTAATTTTCTTTTTCTGAGGGAAGTTATCGCTATTAATGTCTGACTTACCCTGTTGACTTTCACATGACTACCAGTTGATCTTCTTTTAGTTACCTAAAATTTGTTGCTCACAATGCATATTTTTTTATGATTGTTATTTCTGACAAGACATATTTATGATGCAATCAAGTTATCTTTTACAAATATATTTCTTATAGCTTTTGATTGGTTTGCACTTGCCAGATTTGCTCCAACAAACACAATGCTTCATTTTATTTTATTTTAAAGAGATAATAGATCAGGTTTGCATTCAGGCATCTTTACCCATTTAAAATATCAAGTAAGTACTGATCATGCCAAAACCTAACTGACCAATCTATTTCCTAGTTGATTAAGTTTCTTTTGTTATTCTAGGGTGTTAGATGTAAACTTTCTATCTGCGCTAATAAAACAAGATGAGACGAGGAAAAATTAAAGAAAGAAAATCTTAATTTTGAAAGCGAAAAAGTCATGATCTTGGGTCAGCAATATTTTGCTTATGGGTGCAAATAAACGAAGCCGTTTGTGAATGGCTTGAGCTTGCCTGTCAATGGCCTTGTTTGCGAGGATCCGTGTAGGTGTGTGTTTAGTCCCACGTCGGTTATGCACTGGGTAGATCTTGGGTACTTATATAGGATTAAAGAACCCAAATAATATCTTTCAGCTAGCCATTTTTATTAAAATTTAAATAATTTAACGACGAGATTTATTGTCGTTTCATTTTTGAGTGAGATCCTGGGTTGTTACAAATAATATCAAAGCGGACATAGCCCATGACCTATGTGGACTAAGGGACACTATAGCACAAGCCCATTAGGGTTGACCACAGGCCAATCGTGATGTTGGTGATTAGATTTGAATGGATTTACCATCCTCACCAGGGCTTAAAATCTAGGGAGTATGCGAAGATCTGTATGGGCGTGTGTTTAGTCCCATATTGGCTATGCATTATGTAGATATTGGTAATTTATACAGGATTAAGGAATCTAAATAATACCTTTCGGCTAGCCATTTTGGGTGATCATGTTTAAACAACGAGTTTGGAAAAGTTTGATCAAACAAGTAATATAATATAAGCTGCTTGGAAAAGTTTGATCAAACAAGTAATATAAGCTGCTTGAATAATACATCATATCAAACATGGCTCAAGCTCGATTGAATATTTTATATAAGGAGCTAATCTGAAGCTACTATTAGGCAGCCGACATAGGTTCATATGCACTTTTCCTTATTTCAAACTTTATACGCACTAAACCATGTTTCTCTAACCACCCCTCCTCTTCTTTCTTGTCCTTTTATCCCTCTCCTTCAAAACACATGCATGACGTTTTGACATTCAAGCAGAACTCCTCATCCTTCTCCATGTCCTTCTTCCAAGAACTGGAAGCAAGATTTTGTCTTATATCACATGTTAGCTTGTATTGAGATGGAAGATGGCATTCTGAATAGCAACAAAGTACTGTTGTTTGAGAAGCTGAACACTTAAGTGAATGGTGATCGATGGGCGCTCCACTGATTTTAGAAGCGCCCTTGAGGAGGGGGAAGTTAGGATGCTCTATAATGTTAGAGTTTTAATTAAAAAAATAAATTTAAAAAATAATTAAAAAAATCAATCTTATCCCTTAATTGTTAGTTTTTTCAAAAGCTTTAAAATTTCTTCCTTTTTTCAATCCTATATCGAATATGTGAATGCAAGTCTTCTTGCCTAAATGGAAATCCTTTTCTAAGAAGCCCAAATCGAACTTTGTGGGAAGTGGGCTCGGTTGCAGTCTAGCAGAGGCCCCTCGATCCAAGCAAGATCTTTTTAATTTTTTGATTTTGTTCTTTGTAGATTTTTCTTTCGTAACATTGTTTTTTAGGAGAAGATAAAATAATATACAAGTTATTGTTTGTAGATTTTTCTTTCATAACATTGTCTTTAGGAGAAGATAACATAATATACATATTAGCAATATAGCGATTTCTATGTCATATTCCTCCAATGGTGGAATTTGATGTGCTTGCTTGCTGATTTTGTTTATGCAAATGAAGATGGAAGTTTAAGATGCCTAAAAATATGTCTAAAATTTCTATTTTTATTTATATATGTCTTAAATTTTCATCTCTATTAACATTTATCAGAACTTTCATCCAAGGTTTCAAATAATGAAATCAAATATTGGACCGATTTATTGCTGGAACAGTATAGTATTGGATAACAACATATAGTATGGAACTATGTCCCACACTGACATACGTGTCAAAAATTTGCAAGAATATTACCGTCCCATTCATACCATCTTAGTGCAGTAGTATTTGAAACCTTACTTTTATCTCTATTTATATTTTTAAAAATTTTGCATTGAATTGACAAAATGTTCTAAAAACCATATATCAATAATTTTCATATCTTTTTTGTTCCTTCGCAGTTAGCATAACTCTCAGTTGATTCCATCCCAAATTAAATATATTATAGGGAGATTTGTAGAAACTTATGGAAAATCATACATAAAGCTATCTCATGCTTTTAATACTGCACCAAACCAACTCTATAACTTGCATCATGTACTTGGGAAGTCAAGATAACTAATTTCCTCGATATGATTCCTGTCAATAATAAATATTAGAGAAACCTTTTTATAATAGCTTTTCAAAATTAGTTATAGTTTCTCTATATAAAAATATAATATATGTGGGTTGTAATTGCACAAGAAACTATTCTTAAGGAGATTCCCCTATAATCAATTGATGCTCTTTTATTGACCGAATTATTATGTTATTTCTTTTACATGTATACAATGTTGTTTATAATTTCATCAAAAGCTATTACTCATGGGTTTTGGTTGCCATAAATCAATATATTTTTATTGATATTATTTTTTTTTTGATCCTTTCATATATGCATGTGCTTTGCGTGGGTTTAAGGCTTGCCTAGGATTATAGCCTTGATGGTGATAATGGTTCCAATCTGGATACATGGGTGAGATCGAAAATTTGACCTAAAATGTGATACCCATCAACCCAATGTGCCTGTTTTGGGTCGGGTCCGATATAGCCCCATGACATCATGACAAAGACATCGCAAAGGCCACATGTACGTACAAAGATACACGTACCCGTGTCGAGGGATAACACTTTTCCTTTTTGCAATTAGAATCAAGTTTCCCTCCAATGTTTCAAATGGGTAAAAAAGAAAAAAAAAACTTCATCAATCAAAAATCAAATATTTCAAATACACCAAGTTTTTGATCGATCTTTTAATTTTCACTCCTAGTAATTAAGTTTGGTGGTTGCAGCATATAGAAGAAGATGAATAGGTGAGAGCCTTGCATTGTAGTGGGTCAAGAGTGAAGTTAGGTGGGGCCCTCATAAATATGAGGCACTATATGGCATGTTTAGTTCTAATATTGCAACAAAATGATTGTTTGATTATTTATCAACTTGAAAACTTTTGTTATTCAAATTGGTGCAAAGTGGACTTCTAAACCTAGATGTGACAGATACCTCACCCTCCTTCCAACAATGTGGACCCTGCCTTGCAGGCGTCACATGAAGTCCAGCTGAGGTCTGCATCATAGGAGTGGGGGTCTGTGGGTGGGACTGTAGGTGTTGGAAAAACATGCACATGCCTATGCAAGAAGCCTTACTTCTGTAATAACTGCCATTTGTTCAGTATTTTGCTTCAGTGGTTTCTACAATATGGAAGAATGTTGAACATATGAATGTTGAAATATTCATAGAGTAATAATACTTGTCACTTTCTGAATTATAAATGGCTACCAGAGAGGGCTGTCAAACTGTTTGGAGAAGTGTCATTCTCTTCAAGGTGAAAATCTTTAGTTGTTTGCTATACTTCCAACAAAATTTTGACAGCGGAAAGTCTCTAAGAAGAATTGGTCTCATCTGCATTGCTGTGATATGTGTTGATTGGAGTTGGTTTGCTAGACTACTTGGATTTAGATGTCTTCCTGCCAATTCGAAAGAGACATGGACAGTTTGGAGTTCAGCTCAGGCTAATCAAAGCTTCAAAAAATGGAGTGGCTTGAAATAAACTCCAGAATGTTTCGAAACAATCATCATTCATCTAGAGAAGTATTGGAGAGTGTTCTATTCTTGATTAAAGACCGGATAGGTGGTTTCTGCATGCATTTAGGGGGAAAAGTTGAGACCTGTTTTAGATCTATTGCCTTGGTAGTTTTGTGAAACTCCTTTTATCCTTTTGAATGTTTTCTTGTACTGACTTGGTTAGCCTAGGTTAGTCGTTGCTCCTCTACTAAATTTGGATTGGGCTTTTTTCCCCAATTCTTTTCCTTAAAGAAAAAAAGAAATATTTGCAGCAAGCTTTTGTCAAAATGAATTTTAATACAACCCAAGCTGAAGGTGAAAACAATCTTTTGATAGGAAGAAGGTTTTTCTCTATCATTTCTTATGCGCCGGTATTTACATTAGCCTTGCTTCCTAAGATATTATGCCATTAAATAATAAGTTGTTAAGGTCTTGCTAATGGTTCATGTATGTTGATTAACAGAGTTCAAGAAACAGATGGATATGATAAGCTTTAACAAAATGTGGGGGAATCCCATAATTGAGAAAAGCCAACACAGTGCTTTGTTTTGTGGCTTGCCATGTTCATGTAGATGAACCATGGCCCAGATACATGTAATGAGCGAAATATATATGGGTTGGATGGATAGAGGAGAAAGGTCCACAAAATGCTGAGTTTGGTCTGTCTTGAGAGAAATATAGCTCAGGCTTGGCCCAATCCTTCCCACCATTATATAAGAATCAAGGCAAAAGTGCAACAAACTTAAGAACAATTCCCAGCAGCAACTCTGATGAGACTGAAGAGGGGGTCTTTTTTGTTGTTGTAAACTATAAATACTCAAAATTTCTGTGCAAAGACTATCACTTTTCAGAACTTCAGAGCTACTCATATATACTGCAAACTATGTGATCCTAGGTAGCTCTGCTGAAGTGTTCAGTTTCAGTCCACAGAGCAACAAATGCAGGCAATCAATTAATTCTGGTACACTTTAGTACTTAGAGATCAATTTATTTGTCTCTTGTTATATAGATCATGTGCCCAGGACAAGAGCAAGGACATATGCATTGTTAATGAGCAGTATTATCGAAAGCTCCATGAGCTTAAATCAAGAGAAATAAATCAGAAAACCCTAACATGGACAGCCCATATTTCAACTATTTGGGATTTGCTTGAGTCGTTCACCATTCATTTCTAGCAAGATAAATGTCTATCATTTGAAATCTTTTCTTCGGAAGTCTACATCCTTAGTCATTGTAGAAACACTCATGCTCCCGTACTGCTTTCACATGAAGATAAGTATAGGTATAAACATGGTTCAATTCGTGCTAGTAAATGGCCACCAAGATAAATTCTGTCATATTTTGTCATGCATCGGTAAAGTGCAACAGGTCGTCTTAAGGTTTCTCCTCACAGCTTTAAAATATGAATGTCTTAATATTTAAATTTGTCATTCTCGTGGAATTAAGGTGGCCAGCCATTCACTATCCCAGTGCTCAGCATGGCTTGCAGGTCTTAATCCATTATGCCCCTTATTTCCGTTGGGCTAAGAAGAAGAGTGAATTGAACTAGGCTTTTATTTCATTTTGCTTGCAATCAAAATTTGCAGTCCTGTACAGTTCAATTTTTTATCCATACGATGCCATGGAACGCATTAATTCCATGCAGGTCCATTTTGAATTCCAAATTCTTTTTTTTCTTCTGATTTTTTGATAGAAAAGGTAGGTGACCCACCCAGAATTTATTAATATGAAAGGAAGAAGTACAAAAGTAGTCCCACAAAACCGCAGGCCAAAGGTGCCCGAGAAACCAGAATTAAAAGGCAATGAGGTCTCGTCAAAAAGTTTGACAATCATGCAGAGGGAAGAATGACTTTACACATGCCAACCATCTGCAATTGGAGGAGAGAAAGACAAAAGAATAGGTGCATACATTTGTACGTTGCGAGCAAGTTTAACACTGAAGGGCTCTTAGGACCGGTTTGGAGAGTTTTTAAGTAGGTCAGAAAATATATATTTTTTTATCTTTTAAAAATATTTTTAGATAAAATAAAAATATTTGATAAAAAAATTAAAAAGTTGTTTTAGCTTTACTAAAAAGCTGAAACGAGAGATGTTTTAAAATGGAGCTTTTTTGGAAAAGCACTTTTATCTTACATCAGAAAGCTGTTTTGATTTATAATTTTTTTTAAAAACCAAAATATCTATAATAAAATATTATAATTATAGAAAATATCTCTTTATATTTATAAATATATAATAATAATTATAATAATATTTTATATCTTTCTTGTTGTATTATACTATAAATATTATATTATATTATATTATAATATATTATATAATATCAAATTATGTTATATTATTATGCTATAGTATACAAAATTATATTACTATATTATAATAATATTATATTACATTATAATAATATTATACTATTTATGTATTAATATATTTTATATTTGTATAATACTATACAATATTTTTATGGTTATTTTATCATACCAAAAGTATTTTCTCAATTTGTTTACCAAGTTTCACATCACTAGTTATCAAGTAACAAATAGTTTTTTATAAAAGTTATATTTCAAAAAGTACTACTTCTGAAAGTTCTATTGTTAACAACTTTGCCAAACAGAGCCTTAGTAAAACATCGACTCCTTAGCAGTGTTTTCCAGAATAAAAGATGATCACCATTGATGAAGATGCTTCCATAAGAACGTTCTTTCATTCTGCTCCTTCCAAATAGCTCAACACCACAGTCGCCACAAGACAATCTTTAGCAACTCCTTTAATTCTACTTGGCCCTTATTTTCTTCAGGAGCTTCACAACTCTTTGACTCTGTTGGAATTGGAGGAAGGAGCAACATTGTGTAAATGGACTCCAAACCATGCGAGCGAAAAAGCAAGCAGCAAACAGATGGTCAGAGCTCCACTTCAAGTATAAGACATCTTTTTCCATGGTCGGAGACGTTGTGAATGATTGTCAAGTTTTGGAGCTCTTCCCTGCCATCTTTTAGCTTTACCAAGCCATGGTTTCCATTCTACACCATGGTGAAGATAGTTGATACTGAGTTAGTTGAGTTTCGGAGAGAAGGAACAATGGTGGAAAGCTCTGTTTGAGGATCTTGGTTGATCCAGTGATCATGCCAAAATGCGATTTCCCTTCCTGCTGGTACCAAAATGTTATGCTGGAGAAGAACCGGTTTCCAATTCTGAAAATACTTTTTAATGGGCAGGATGATTTCCCTAGTCCCCAGGCTACTGGTTGACTGGGTGGCGAGTTGAGGAAGTCCTCTGAGCTATTTGGGTCAGCGTGATTGGTCCCAACGAACAAGACTGCAGACTTCTCCTTTAGGTGTAGAATTCAGTAGTTTAGGTCAAACAAAGGCAGCCGTGAAACTACGAAGGCAATGATAAGCCATCAATGGAATGATAAACTGTTTAACCTTATACTTGAGATTCTTGGAAAATTGGACTCTATTTAGGTGTAGAATTGCATTTTAGGAGCAGAAGTCGACACTGTAATAACCTGATCACTGATTCTAATAGCAGCGCTCGAAATCACTTCACTTCAACTGAGAAACAGGTGTAGAAGTGAGTAAAAACACTGTAAAAGGAAAAAAAAAGAACAACATGTGACATGGGAAGTGTGAAACATCTATATCTGCAAGAGACTAAAACTTAAAAAAAAAGAGAAAGAACACTTTCTACACATAATAAATAACAAAATGCATTAGTACGTAGTTAGGATTGTTAAATTTTCATTATATATAATATTTATTACTTAGTAATTAACTATCCTCCTTTATAATTCTCAAAAAAAGTCAGTGAGAATGATAGTGTTATTTTGATGATTAACAAGCATTTAACAAGAGTATGTTATAAGTTAAAACGATACTTCATTTATAAGTCTGTTACTCTCAGTATATTTGTATAAATTGATATAGATACATTTCATTGTTTATATGAATGAATCTAACCTTGAGATGCAGCAAAGTATGGATTGAGTCGACCCCGGCACATCAAGAAATCATTTGGCACACTTCTGCAAAAATGGCACAGATGAACAGTGAGTTGGGTCGACCCAAGGAAAGCATGAGTCGACCCAAACATCAAGATCCTCAAACAACTCAGAAAATGGTTCTCTGGATTTACTGAGAGGGTCGACCCAAGATGAAGTTGAGTCGACCCAAGCTTGAGTCGACCCAAAGAAAGGTTGAGTCGACCCAAGTGAAGAAAGGCTGAAATTCAAGGTTCTGAATTTTCTGAGAGGGTCGACCCAAGAAAAAGGTTGAGCTGACCCAAGGTTTGGGTCGACCCAAGAAAAGTTTGGGTCGACCCAAGCACGGGCAGAAGCATAACGGCTAGTTGTGCAGAAGTGCTTTTTGGACTCCCAACGGCTATAAACGGCTAGTTTCTTCAATCCAACGGTCAGGAAGGACTATTTGGAGGTTGGAGAAGTATTTAAGAGGGAGTATTCATCAGAGGAAGCGAGCTTTGAAAAAGATATCAAGTGCATTCAAGAGAGAACCCTAGCAAGGCAAGCTTCATCCAAATGCTTCATTCAAGAGTCAAAAGAAAGTGGTTGAGCAGATTCCAAGAGTCATTAAGAGCTCCATCCACCCTTAAAGAGTGAAGCATCCTTGACAAAGAAGAGAGAAGTCATATCAAGCGATAACTATTCTCTAACCTCTTCTTTATAGATTATATTGTTATATTTGCTCATCTAGGAGTTTAAATCTTCTTCCTTTGTTTATTAAACTACTTGTAAAGGTTGGTTGGTTAGCCCGCAAAACCAACGGAATAGGTTGATTGGTGAATCCGGAAAACCAATTGTAAAGGTTCGTTGGTGAGCCCGTAAAACCAACATAGGTTGTTGGTAAGCCCGTAAAACCAACGTAGGTTGTTGGTGAACCCGTAAAACCAATTGTATAGGTTCGTTGGTGAGCCCTAAAACCAACATAGGTTGTTGGTAAGCCCGTAAAACCAACGTAGGTTGTTGGTGAACCCGTAAAACCAATTGTATAGGTTCGTTGGTGAGCCCGTAAAACCAACATAGGTTTTTGGTGAACCCGGAAAACCAAAGTGTAAAGGTTCGTTGGTGAGCCCGAAAAACCAACATAGGTTCGTTGGTGAGCCCGTAAAACCAACATAGGTTTTTGGTGAACCCGGAAAACCAAAGTGTAAAGGTTTTTGGATTGTGAGCCCGGAAAACAATCCAACTGTAATCCGCGGGATTATAGTGAATTCCCAAGGGGTCGCTTGGGGAGTGGACGTAGGTGCTAAGGAGAGCACCGAACCACTATACTTCTTGTTGTTTGTATTGTGATTTGTTTAAGTTCACTAACTCATCATTTAACACAAGTAAGATAGTTAAAATTAAAAGAAACCAATTCACCCCCCCTCTTGGCTTGTCACCTTGGGCAACAAGTGGTATCAGAGCAAGGTGCTCCAATTATACTCATTGATCTCACAATCAAGAGTTAAAGATCATGACAACCCAAGTGGGATGTTCTATAGGAGAGGGACAATTAATTGATAGACCTCCACTTTTTAATGGCATAAACTATACATATTGGAAAGCACGCATGTGCATTTTCATTCAAGCATATGACTATGATTTATGGAGTATCATAGTCAATGGACCACACACAAGCACTAATCATGATAAGAAAATGGATCAGCAAAATGCAAAAGCCATGAATGTGCTATTTTGTGCATTAGATGATAGTAAACTTAATTGCATATCTTTTTGCACAACTACTAAGGAAATATGGAATATGCTTGAAGTTAAATATAAATGCACTAACAAATCTGAAACATCATGTGTAGAAGAAGGCAGCATCATATTGCAAATTCATGCTTAATGGCACATGAAGATGAGATATATGAGGTACATGCTAAAACTAAAGATGATTTTACATTTGATAAACTTCATGATGTCTTTTCTGATTTGTATTTAAAACATAAGAAACTTATTTGTAGGAACAAGAACTTGAAGAATGAAAATCAAATCCTAATAGATGAAAAACTAAAACTGACTAATGAAATTGAAATCTTAATTAAAGAAAATAAAGAACTAAATCAGAGAAATCAACTTCTTACTGAAAGCCATGATAAACTTAAGAAAAACAATGAACTGCTTTCAGAAGATAATGAAAAATTAACTAAAGAAGTTGATAATTTGAAACCTATTGTTGAAAGATTCACTCTCAGCTCTGAAAAACTAAATTTAATGATAGAAAATTCAAGAGCTGTATATGACAAAGCTGGATTGGGATATCAACCTTGGTACACTCAAAAATCTTTCGAGAATATAATTCTTAAATCCTCCACTATTCATCCTAAAACAATTTTTCACAAATCTGGTGAAACTAATAAACAGAAACAGAAAACTGAAAATTCATTATCTGTTTTTGCTAAATCTATGTTGTTTAAATTTAGCAAGAATATGCAGAAGTATATTACTTGTAATTCTAAAACCTGCAAACTAATAGACAAAATGATAATTAAGAGAATATGGGTTCCAAAAGGAACAATTATAGCTAACCTGCAAGGACCCAAAAGAGCTTGGGTTTCTAAGTTAAAAATATGATCATTTTTAGCAAATGTGTCTAGCTACCCAAGATTCCAATGAATTTGGACAATGGGTTCTCTAGACACGTGTTAAAGAATAGAACTTAAAATATAATTAAGAAGAGTGACCAAAATGGAAAAGAATAATGAAATTAGTAATCCTTGCATCTCATCATTCTCTTTGCCTTAGTATCTAATTAAAACATAAATTGCAGGTATTAATCAATTTTGTGATATAGGTAATATTTTTAAAAACATAATCAAATCACTTCATTTTATAGTATGCTTTACTTACTGCTGGATAAGTTGCTAAATGATTAATCAATTTATTAAGAATAACTCTATGAATTCTCTATATGCTTGATTGAGAGTTTTTATCAATGGTATTATCTTTTATTGATCATAGACATGAGAATGTATACTTGGTATGACTTTAAATATATGCACTATGAATACCAAGATTAAAAAAACCATTTTTGGCATATAAAATCAATTCATACTAGTATGTACTTAATCTCAAAAGACCTTGTCATTGGCTTACTTAAATTAATTTCTACAAGGTCAAAGTTTGCTATGCATGTCATCTAGAAAAATAAACTAGAATCATTTCGAAATCTGAAAACATTGTTTCCACCTCTTAGTCTTTGAAAATTCTCCATAAGAACTTATTTGGATCTCTAGGATAGTGAGCCTAGGAGATAAGCTTCTTGACTTTGTAATTATGGATGATTTTTCAAAGCTAACATTGGTTTTATTCTTGGCACTTAAATTGAAATATTTTCTGCTTTGACACAAACTTACAAAAGGTTTCAAATAAAAAAAGGTTTGCAAACTGTGAAAGTATCATGGCACAGTTTTGAAAACCAATTTGTTAATAAGGTTTGCACAGAAAACGATATTGAATACAATTGTTTTTGCACCAAGAATACTATTACATATAGGGGTTATAAAAATATAAAAATAGAACCTTTGTTGTGTAAGGACAATGCTTTGTGATAGCAGTTGATTAATGTTATCATCACAGCTTGTCATATTATAAGGTTTCTATTAAATCTATTTTTGAAAAAAAAACTCCATGTGAACTCATGAAAAACAGAAAATCAAATGGTGCATACCTTCATTTTTTTTCCAGTTATACATGTTATGTTCTCAAGAATGAAATATATGCCAAATCTGATAAAATAAGTGTTTCTTTGGATATTACTCTCTAAGCAATGCATATAGAATATTCAATGAAAAGATACCAGTTGTAGAAATGTCAATTCATATTATTCTTATTAAAACTAGATCTTTCATTGAGAATATAGTTTGTCATTTTTGCTTCTATTTAAAAGACATTAAGAAGAATGAACAAGATGATAATTGGTTAAGTTAAACTAAATCATTTTGAAAGGGATAAAATTTGAAATCTTATTGAAGAATCTGAAAACTTTTTCTATTTGGAACAAAACTGAGTTTTTCAGAAACACACTAAATTAAGAAGAATTTGTGATTACTAAAAGAATTAATCAGAAAAGATGAAATAGATCTTGATGAAATCTTTGCATAATTAGAAGCCAAAGATAACCACTTTCATTTGATTGTTTTATGAGACTTGTATTTTGTCAAATGAATGTGTAGAATGAACTTCTGTGTGGTTATATTATTAAAATTTTTATGTAAAAATAACCATCTATATTTGAAAAATATTCATTACAAACATGATAAAATACTATTTGATTTAGAACAAGCACCAAGAGCATGATATGAATGATTAAGTAACTTTTTGATAGAAAGTAATAGTGATAAAACTATGTATCAAAAAGAAAAATTCTGATATCATAATTGCTCAAATATATATTGATGATATTATTTGTGGTGCTACTAATGAAGCTTTATGTAAAGTTTTTTTTTAAGCTCATGCAGGGTGAGTTCGAAATGAGTAAAATGGATGAACTAATCTTTTCTCTCGAACTCCAAACTAAGACAAATAAGAAAGGGGATCTTCATTGGCCAAAGTAAGTTTACAAGAATATTCTTACAGAAGTTTGGCATGAAGAAAAGTATATCTATGACCCCATATTGTAGAGTTTAAAAATAATGAGCAAGGTAATTTTATTGTTTGAAGCTGTATTACTATATCATGCAGCTTGTAGGCCAAATTGTATGCTCATTTTGTGCTTATATGCAAGGATATCAAACTAATTCTAATGAATCACATCTAATTGATATCAAAAGATTCATAAAAATCTGTTAAGATAATAAAACTAAGTACTCCAATCTTAGGTAAAAGCAAAACAAGTATAATATATTCAGCACATTTATAAGAATTATGTGAGCATTCCTTTGGATGGGATAAAATCCATAATCAACTATAATAGGAAGAGTTTGGAGCGAACATTTTTAAAGAGAAAAGTTTAACCTTTCTACATTGCTCATCATAGGGATGGTGCCAATGGGGAGGCTAGTGGTAGTACCCGGCACTAGTGCCAATGATTTCTAGATGAAAACTACGGTTTAAGAAAAATAGAATTACTTTGGATACCTTGGTTGTTTGCTCCGATACGCATATGAAACATATTATTTTTTATCTTATAAGTGTACTGAAATTGGTCTAAATGATGTGTTTTTCAATGATCTTGATTGCAAATAAATGGTTCTAAATATATGATATTATTTTGATATTAAAAAGATTTATGGTGCTTCATATATACATTGCTGAAAAACTATGACTAAGAAATTAATATTTTGAATATACACTCCTACATAATTAAATGCTTCTATCATTAAAAAGAAAAGCTATTTTTAAGAAGAGAGTTAATGATCCTAAAGCTTAGAATATTTCAACTCACTTCAATAATTCTTATAGGAAAGAAAATGTAATTACTTTTGAAAGAAATTTGAGCTTCAAAAGAATTATTTTCTGATTAATATCTCCATACATATTCAAAAAAAAATAAGAGGAAATATAATTTATTCTTGAAAGATTAAAAAGAGTGATTGCTATAAATTTTGAAAAATTCTAGATCACTCTACATTCTTGATATTATAGAAGAACGAAAAAAAAAAGGTTTGAAAGAAAATGCATCTTTTGAGGGGGAGCTTTAAATACTCAATCTCTTTATTGAAAATTATCTTCAAACTCTAAACTCTCAAATGAAATGATTAATTAAGGGGGAGAAAGAAAATTTCAGAGTAAGAGATCATATAGAACTTAATCGTATAAATTCGCATCTAAAGATGAGACAAAGAATACTAAATGTAAAGTGGTATTAAACTTTGTGCTTCATTGAATATCTTTTGAAAGTTGGATTTCCATCTGTATTCATCGGTAAATCATTTATTTCTGAAAATTTAATTGAAAAGGATTCCATATGTCTTAGTTTCGAAAATTTATCTTGGAATCTACTAATGAGCTCTTATTGGCTTGCACTTTAGTGTTTCAATCCTGAGCCAATTCATTTTAATTGATTTTGATGCTAGGATCTTTAAAGGAGTAAAAGAAAGTCTTTAAGAGAGCTTTAAAAGAACTTCCAAAGCCCTGAATTTTTTATGTATCCTACATTGCATAAATTCATATTTTGGTATCTATGCTCCAATACTTTTATATCATGAAAGAACTTTGAAGTCATTAAGAATTAAGGATTCAACATAATCTTATGTTTTTCGAGTATATAAATTTTGATCTTTATCTGCTCTTATACTATACTCTAAAAATTAATTAGATTGCTCTCATATTGCTATATACTTAATATATTAAAAAAAAAAGGGTATTGGATTTTCATTCGTGCTTTCTTTGAATATTATTCTTGATACTCCTTGAAATAACTTGAAAAGGATTCCATCTACACTTGATTTCAAAACTATCTTTGGAATCTACATTTAGAGATCACTTCTGGCTTACATCCTAAATATCTCATTCCTAAAGCCAAACACATAGAAATAAGATATCATTTTATTAGGGATCATGTGCAAAATGGAAACATATGTATTGAGCATATATGCACTGAAAAATAATTAGCCGACATATTCACAAAATCCTTGAGTGAAGATAGATTCTACACACTAAGGAGGGAATTAGGCATATGTGATCCTTTTTATTGAAGAGATATAAAAGGGAGCAAGCAGTCTCCTGATACATTCCTTCCATTTCTAAAAATCCATGAAACATGAGTCAAACTTGTAATCAGATTCCTTACTCATGTATCATTGTCCCAGAAAGAATTTGTAAGGATTGGAAGCAAGGAAAATTTTTTTTTAGAAGCGAAAAGAAAGAGAAAGAAAAAATTTCTGAACTTGGGTCGACCCAACCCAGAATAGGGTCGACCCAACGTTGAGTCGACCCAAGAAAATTTTTGAGTCGACCCAACGTCGGGACCCCACTGTTAAAAGGGGGACCCGTGAGCTATCTAGGGCACTGTTTACCCTTTGTCCTCTTCCGAAAACCCTATTCCCCACTCTCAAATCTTCTCCAATCATCTCCAAACAGTAGATTACTTCAAGATTTTGGAAAAATGGAACCCAAGAGAGCCGTAGCCAAGCGATCCGGGAGAGTCTCACGATCTTGTTTAGAGCCTAGGATATGTATCTAGTTCTCATATGTATTTTATATTTATCATGTATCTTAAACTTTGATTAAGGAACATTGTATTTGCTTTTGTTTTTGGCATGAATGTACTAAAATGTTCCTATTTTGATCAATGAAGTTTGAATGTTTGTTATTTATTGTGTCTTTTCCCATGCACCTATTTGATGATAACAAAAAGGGGGAGAAGTAAAGAAAGAGTAATAGGGGAGAAGTAAAGAAAGAGTAATAAGAGGAGAAGTAAAGAAATTGTGTAAGAAAAGAGAAATAGCTTGTAAAACAAATTGAAAATTATATAGGAAAGCATATACATTTAAGGGGGAGCAATTTGTAACAATGAAAATGATCAAATCAAAAATTTCTATCAAATTTCAGAATTTGGCACATAGAATTTCAGAATTTGGCACGCACCTTTCACACCTCGATACATAATCTGAAACTCATGTTTTATCTCAAATTTTTGGAGTTTCATCTTTAATGAATTATAAATGAAAGGGGGAACAATTCAAAAAGTCAAACTGGCAACATTTGAATGATATAGGGGGAGACTTCACTCTTATATATGAAAAGCTGAAATTCAGCAAGTTAAGCCCTTTCAAAAACTGATTTTAAGATAAGTATCAATAGGCTCATACTCTTTATTTTGTAATCATCAAAAAGGGGGAGATTGAGAATGATAGTGTTATTTTGATGATTAACAAGCATTTAACAAGAGTATGTTATAAGTTAAAACGATACTTCATTTATAAGTCTGTTACTCTCAGTATATTTGTATAAATTGATATAGATACATTTCATTGTTTATATGAATGAATCTAACCTTGAGATGCAGCAAAGTGTGGATTGAGTCGACCCAAAGTATGATTGGGTCGACCCCGGCACATCAAGAAATCATTTGGCACACTTCTGCAAAAATGGCACAGATGAACAGTGAGTTGGGTCGACCCAAGGAAAGCATGAGTCGACCCAAACATCAAGATCCTCAAACAACTCAGAAAATGGTTCTCTGGATTTACTGAGAGGGTCGACCCAAGATGAAGTTGAGTCGACCCAAGCTTGAGTCGACCCAAAGAAAGGTTGAGTCGACCCAAGTGAAGAAAGGCTGAAATTCAAGGTTCTGAATTTTCTGAGAGGGCCGACCCAAGAAAAAGGTTGAGCTGACCCAAGGTTTGGGTCGACCCAAGAAAAGTTTGGGTCGACCCAAGCACGGGCAGAAGCATAACGGCTAGTTGTGCAGAAGTCCTTTTTGGACTCCCAACGGCTATAAATGGCTAGTTTCTTCAATCCAACGGTCAGGAAGGACTATTTGGAGGTTGGAGAAGTATTTAAGAGGGAGTATTCATCAGAGGAAGCGAGCTTTGAAAAAGACATCAAGTGCATTCAAGAGAGAACCCTAGCAAGGCAAGCTTCATCCAAGTGCTTCATTCAAGAGTCAAAAGAAAGTGGTTGAGCAGATTCCAAGAGTCATTAAGAGCTCCATCCACCCTTGAAGAGTGAAGCATCCTTGACAAAGAAGAGAGAAGTCATATCAAGCGATAACTATTCTCTAACCTCTTCTTTGTAGATTATATTGTTATATTTGCTCATCTAGGAGTTTAAATCTTCTTCCTTTGTTTATTAAACTACTTGTAAAGGTTGGTTGGTTAGCCCGCAAAACCAACGGAATAGGTTGATTGGTGAACCCGGAAAACCAATTGTAAAGGTTCGTTGGTGAGCCCGTAAAACCAACATAGGTTGTTGGTAAGCCCGTAAAACCAACGTAGGTTGTTGGTGAACCCGTAAAACCAATTGTATAGGTTCGTTGGTGAGCCCGTAAAACCAACATAGGTTGTTGGTAAGCCCGTAAAACCAACGTAGGTTGTTGGTGAACCCGTAAAACCAATTGTATAGGTTCGTTGGTGAGCCCGTAAAACCAACATAGGTTTTTGGTGAACCCGAAAAACCAAAGTGTAAAGGTTCGTTGGTGAGCCCGAAAAACCAACATAGGTTCGTTGGTGAGCCCGTAAAACCAACATAGGTTTTTGGTGAACCCGGAAAACCAAAGTGTAAAGGTTTTTGGATTGTGAGCCCGGAAAACAATCCAACTGTAATCCGCGGGATTATAATGAATTCCCAAGGGGTCGCTTGGGGAGTGGACGTAGGTGCTAAGGAGAGCACCGAACCACTATACTTCTTGTTGTTTGTATTGTGATTTGTTTAAGTTCACTAACTCATCATTTAACACAAGTAAGATAGTTAAAATTAAAAGAAACCAATTCACCCCCCCTCTCGGCTTGTCACCTTGGGCAACAGTCAGCTTTCTGGTAACCTATTCGAAATGTTCTTTGGTTATATGTGCAATATCGTATATTATTGACGTTCCGAAACTTGTTATATTTCAAGGTTTTCAGGTTACTTCTTGTAGCACTTCTATAGGCTTGTTGAGCGAAGCTTAGCTCAAGCAGTTGGTATCTTTCCTAAGAAGTGTTAAAATCTTGGCAAGCTTTTTTTAGGATTTTAGGTGTAATAATGCTAGAGGTGTTCATCATGTGATGCAAACTAAAATGAAGTTTGTGAAATTATTTGGTTAGGCCTAGTGTAAGGGCCTGGTCCATTGCCCAGCACAGGCCTAGTATCTTCATCTCACGAATCTCAGGGCAAAGAAAGAAAAACAAATTAAAGCATTGTAAGAGTTATTTTTTTAAAAAAATATTTTTAAAAAATTTAAAACTCTATATATATTTATATATACTAAACAGATATAGAATAAAAGTCATATAATAACACATGTCATAATCAAACAGATCGTTCGAAATATTCATATTGTTAAATATGATTATATTTACATTATCAATTTATATTTATAATGTGCTTCAAAAAATATAAAAATATACATATAAAACTCCTAAATAAATAGTCTAAGAGCTATCAGAGGTCGATGGCATTATCATCAACATCATCATCTCTACGAGTAGAGAAAGTATCGAGAACCTGCAAAGAAAAGATAAGAAACTTTAGAAGTTAAAAATATGAAAATTATTAAGCTTATACAAAAATACATGATAACACTGATTGAATTGCAACTTATCTAAAAAAGATAAAACAAAAATATTTAATATTATATTCCATAAAAATTTATAAGAAAAAGAACTTAGCAATTGACATACACTTTATAAACTTTGATTGCAGTAAGTATATTAAATTCTCGATGCATGAGCTATTAAGTCGGTAAACTAATGAATATCAAAACAGATCAATGAATCAAGCAATGATATTTAGATGATAATATGCGTTTCAAGTAAACTGGAATATATACATAGTCTCATAATTAATATCTATATATATACAAGTGTTGTATATATATATAGATACATATATGCATTATAAATATATACTTTTTTCCTTTGCTGAAACACATAAGCTCACAGCACACCTAGTCTTTATCTACGAAATTCTATGTCCAAATCCGCAATCATGTTTTCCCTCAAGTCCAAGCCTTGGATCCCCCAAACTTCAGAGACCCCTCCTTCAAATACAAGAAACAAAGGATACAATTAATAAAGAGAAGTGATATTTTTAACTCAAATAACTGACAATCCACTCTTCAATAATGCCTACAATTTTAAGGACACATAGGCTAGATTTTAAATGTGATAGAGGATAAATATCAACCTTGTCTAAATAAAGTTATCCTGCAAGGTATAAAAACAAACAACAAACCTTATAGCCCCATAAAATTTAAAGTTTCAAAAACATTCCAAATAGTCAAACCCTCATCTTATCCAACTCTCCAATCTAATGCTTCACCTCTACTCCCCAACAAATTAGTGCATTCCAACGTTACGGAAGCCCAATCTTATTAAGCCCATCATCGTGCCCATCCTCCTCTCAGCCCACTCCATTCCTTACCTCTGTTTCTCTACTTTATTGGCATCTCATAAAATTTAACTAGAGGCCCTCCCCCACCGCTGCCTGTTCCTAATTCTCTAGATCTGGTTCAATTGGCTAGCAACCGGACGACAGGTGTGCTTGGACTCCGCTGCCTAGAAAAGAAAAAGAAAATGAAATAGAAGGAAATGAGGGTTTTTCCCCCAACTCACGTTTTCCCCCAACCCATTGATGACAAACAATTAAATGGCGGGAAGGACGAAAACGTGCAAGTGGACTAACCTTCTGTAGGATCAAGGATGAGGCGACGGAGGAGGAGGTCGGGCGAGAGACGATGGAGGAGGAGGCCGGTGGAGAGGCTGGTGACAGAGGAGGACGCTAGGCGAGAGGCAATGGAGGAGGAGGCTGGGGGCAGGGAGAGGCTAGTGACGGAGGAGGAGGCCGGATGAGAGGAAGGAGAAGGAGGCCGAGGAAGGTAGCAGAGCAAGAGAGAGGAAATTTAGAAAGGGCTAGGCTGAGTCAAGTTAGGGTTTGGATGTTTATTGGCTTCCGACGACGCTTTAAAATGTCATAGATTTTACAAAGCTAAAAATAGTTTTAACATGCCAACGCAAAGAAGTGTCATTGGAAATCAATAATAAGATGACACTTTTATCTAGCGTCGGCAAAGCTGAGCCCGCTTGACCTTTTTCCGATGCTTCTTTCTAGCATCAGCAATATTCCGTCGCCTTTCTCAGTTATTCCTATAGTGGTTTGTAGATCCTTAAGAAAATTGGCCATAGAGGTTTTTTTTGCTGATTGGAAAGGGTTTAGGCAAGTGGGAAGACTGCCTTGAGAGCTTTGTTAGTGAGCCATACATCTTGCAAATGCTGGAGAAGAACCAGGATGGAGTCTTCGTAATACTTCTCCATTTATGTGATACATTTCTTGAATGCAGCGTTGTTTGGTTGGCTTGAAGGTGTCCCTGCATAGCATAAACTCTGAATTAACCTTCTCCAATGGCCTGCGTGGTTCCCTGCATAATATAAGTAAGCCCGTTTAGGCCGAAAGCCTGGCCTCATCCCAACTTAGCCCTTTTGACCTAGAATTTTTGGCCCAATTTGTGCCAAATACTTGACTCGACCCAAAAGACTCCTAGCAAAATATCCTAATAATAAATTTAGACCAGGATGGATTGGGTTAGGGTTCAGGCTTGGGTTTTAGAACAAAGTTCAAGCTTGGTATTTGTGCCAGGCCAAGCATTGGCCTGAGCTCAACCTAAAAGTTTTTTTGGAATCTATTTTTAGGTCCAAGCCTAATCTGAACAATCTCGAGCGTGGCCTAATGTCTAACTATAAACCTACGTGGCTCAACAAATGTTGGGTTGGCCCAAGCTCATTTCCAACCTTACTTCCACAGATGTCATAAATATTTACGGCTTGTTCATGTAACCACTCTAGTACATCCCATCCTCCTATAAATATTTGATGTGAACTCTCTTTTTATCCGCAATAATTTACGGTGTATGGAGGTCAGACTTGATGACTACTAAATAGTAATGGTATATATGAGTGCCCTATTAAGTAACATTTTAAAGATGTGATGAATTTTAAGCTCATATTAGATGGGTTTTTATTTATGTTTTTATTTGCAAATAACACTGACAAAAATTTGAATGAATACTCAATAAGAAAAATTTGAATGATGTTACAAGTTAGGGGTGGAATAAGGTACATTTGATGATAATTTTAATATGTTGGCGTGTAATAGAAAAGAGTTTGATCAGAGTTCGTTCAAGCAAAACTAGAAGGATTTAATCATTCTGAGCTGAAAGTCAAAATATATTGCATGAATTAATTTATTTGCTGCAATTTAGCAATCAAAGTTCAGAAACGGGTGACTAAATTTTAATTACATTAAATGGCACGCAACATAAGAAAATTGTAAAGCTTCCAACTAGTTTAGTTGTAGTCCTTTGTGAGTTGCTACGAGGGACCTGTCCCGCCTTCTTCTGAATTTAGGCAGGAATTTTTTTCCTCCTAGATTTTATTTTTTCGTTTTTTAAAATTATGAAGCCACTGGAGCAAACCAAAACAAGCTTCAGAAATATGCCTAAGAAGAAGACCTATCAATCTATAGTATGAAGATGGTGAATGATGGAAAAACAGAATAAAACTTTAAGCATATAAAGAAGGGGTTCGGGTTGCATCTTTTGCATGAAAGAATGATTGATCTTCTTTCATAATGGCAACTATTATATCACGTTCTACACAGATCTTAAAGTACTCTGAATTTTTTCATCCATCCACTTGCATGGCTCTTAGAGCGATCATTGCACAATCCAACAGTGAATTCGCATGAAAAAAGGTAAATCCTTCTTTCATGAGAAAGATACCACCTCTGTCCATGAAGAAGTAATCTAAGAATAATGAGTTCAAAGAAGTAAAAGCAAGAGGATCCAACACCCCATAAAACAAAAACTGCATGTGAGCTGAAGATTAACGACTTAGTTTACGTAGATAGTAAATGTATCTTAGCAGTGGCATAGACTAGAGGCAGGTCTCATGTAACTTTCTATAAATCATCATATGGCAGAGATTGGAGTGAGGAAGAGTAGGAGAAATTATGTCCTACATTGCATGCATGATGTGGTTGTGCACGCCAATAAACATAGCCGCTCATTTTATATATATATATATATATATATATATATATATATATATATATATATATATATATATATATATATATATATATATATATATATATATATATATATATATAGTTAGTGTAGAATATAATTTCTTAATTGAGTTGTGGAGTGAAATATTTGAAAAAAAAAAAAAAACTATTGTGACAGAACTCCCACAAGAGTAGTCAACTGACGACCAAACAGTAGGCTTGGACCTTTTAGCCCCCAGCAATAGATCCAAGTTCCAACCAACCCCCTCCCCAAAGTCCCAACGAAAATATAAATTCCAACTTGCCGCCGGCAAACCGATGACTTTGCGATCTCGGGGTCAGCTGCTCGGTCGAAATTCATGAACCTATCCTTGTGGAGACATCGTGCCACATGTCTATTTTCCAAGGTTCGCCGATTTGGCGTTCGGTGCACCGGGCCGCACTACGGATCCTGGTCGACAAGACGACAACCATCCTTTCTTTACTTTGATGTTTTCGACTCTGACAAAGTTAGGTCCAACCAAAGGCTGAAAGAGAGTCGCCATCGATGCTCTTATTTTTTCCGACGATTCTGCTGCTATTTTTTTTATTTTGGAGAGAGGTCTTGTAGATGGGTCCGACTTTGCTCCTATACGCTTGGAGGTAGTTAGGGTTTTGTGTGCTGAGTGGAGAAGAAACGGCTAGAGAGGGATGTGTGTGTTTGTTTGGGGGTGACGTGGAAGAAGCATTTTAATATGGGAAAAGGCAGCTTTTTTTAATGGGTAGCTTTTCCACGCAAGGACGAGGTCTAAGTGCATATACGTACTGCATTGCATCATCGGACGGTGTACATTCTAGCTAGCATTTTACGGTGGGACATTTAAACATTTTATACATTTAAAATGAAACATAAACCATTAATTTTATGTTACTTTCGGCCCGCAGGATCACATGACTTCTATGTTTAGTTTGTTTGTGTCTTGATCAACCTGGACTTCCTCACTTCTGAGATCCTAAGAAGGAAATGGCCATTCTCCATGCTCCACTATATAATGGTCCTTCGTCCCAAGGCCTTAAGAACCACACCAATGGTATCAATATAGAAAGGAGAGGGAGAGATAGTAGAGAGGGGTTGTTTTCTTCCTTTGAGGGGGAGGTTTCCCTTGCTCTTGCTCCTCCTCTTGAGCTCATCTTGCCTTCTTTCTCCCTGGTCTTAAAGACTATTCCTGAAAGTTGAGAGATGGCTGGTCATTGGGCCTTCATTGTTGGAATCATAGGTGGTCACTGTGATGAACTTCCTCTTTTTTTTTTCTTTTTCCTTTCTTAGCTTCCTCCTTTTATTTCTTTCAATAGAATCTCATAATGTTTATTCCATCATTGTTGAAGATCCCTTTCCCCCCCAGCGCCCCCCCCCCACCCCCCCAACAAAAAAAAAAAAAAAGTCTGGTTCACTATTTCGATCCTTCTCGCATATCTTGAATTTACAATCTTTTTTTTTTCTTTTTTCTTTTTTCCTTTTCTTCTTTTTTTTTTTGTTGGGGGGGTGGGGGGCGGGGGCCGCTGTGTTCTGAGTCCGTCATGCATAGGACGGCTGTTAGAACTTAATTTTAATGGTTCTTTTTCATCTTTTGGAAGGGCATGGAATAATTAAGTTAGTGTATCTGGCTTGATTCCTTGAATCAAGTTACTCAAAGTTAGAACTGTGTACTAAAATGAGGTATTCATGCTCGTGCTTCTGGGAGAGGAACATGGCCCCCACTCTTGTCAAAGTAAAATTTACAAGTTGGCGTCCGTCAGTGGAGGGGAGACTTCTTTTACTAACTTGAGAAATGGACTCTAGCCAAATTCCACTACTACTTATTTTCGAAAACGTACTTGGTATAACATTTTGAAATCGTAAATTAACTAAGCCATGGTTTTGTCTGTGCTTTTCTTGTCCATTATCCTTTTTTTTTTTTTTGATATAAAGGGAGCTAGGAACCATCCGCTTTTCTTGTCCATTGTCTTTTCTTGCCCACTATCATTTTCTCTTCATAAGATTTTGGACAAATGAATGCACATTATTGCGAGCTGATAATATATATATGGCATATCAAATCTATAGCCTAATTAAAAAGATTAATCTAGAACTGCATTCATGTTTTCTTCCATTTTGTCGAAGTTTAACACAAGTACATATATGTCAAATCGTCACATATATAAATGCTCTATGCTCAGTTTGTACATAGCCTTATTTTTCACTTAATTATACCAACTCATCTACCAACTGTTTGCAGGCAATGTCAGCTCCTTCCTGGTTTATCTTGCCCCAGTGTAAGAATTACTCTTACTTTTTCTTTCTTTTCTTAATTATTTCTTTTATACTTCGTTACCATTTTATTTGACCTGTTTTGTAGTAACTAAGCCTACTTTGCTTGCAACCACAGGCCTACATTCTATCAAGTATATCGAAAGAGGTCGACGGGAGGATTCTAATCAGTCCCCTACTCGGTTGCACTGTTCAGTGCGATGCTTTGGATTTTTTATGCATTTGTCAAGACTAATTCCATGCTTCTAATTACCATTAATTCAACTGGGTGTGTCATCGAGATGATATACATCATCATGTACCTTGCCTATGCCCCGAGATCTGCTAGGGTACGTGAATTCTGAATCTTCTTAAACTTTTCTTAAACAATCTATTGTAAACCGTTTACCTATGAAATTGTAATCTAAGTTATGCACGATTTTGGAGTTGCAGATCTTCACTGCTAAAATAATGTTGCTCTTGAATGTGGGATTCTTTTCTTTGATCCTTCTCTCTACTCTTCTGCTGTCAAAAGGCTCCAAACGCGTGAAAGTTCTTGGCTGGATCTGCATGTGCTTCTCAGCTACTGTCTTCGCTGCTCCTTTGAGCATCATTGTGAGAACAAAAGAAACCTCTCTCTCTCTCTCTCTCTCTCTCTCTCTCTCTCTCGCGTGTTTGCTTCTCTTACTAGCAAATAATTTGATGCATTGAACGCATAAGAATGAAAACTTTTTTTTTCCATTAAATTGAATCGCAGAGGCAAGTTGTTCGCACAAGAAGCGTAGAATACATGCCATTCACGCTGTCGCTCTTCCTTACCATAAGCGCAGTGGCATGGTTCTTCTACGGACTGCTCACAAACGACCTATATGTCATGGTATAGTTTCTCATCCATTAACCGTATGGAGTCCACCAAACTAAGAAAACAAAACAAAACGGAAAAAAAAAAAACTGCATCAGCGGTATCTTTCGCTAACTTTCGGCTTGTTGCTGCTGTCTTGCCCAACATAGTTTCCAAACGTTCTGGGATTCGCCTTTGGTGCCGTCCAAATGTTGCTCTACGTAGTATACAAGTACATGGTCAAGAAGGTCGTCGTAGAGCCTGCCGTGCTCGAGCACATAGTCACCATCGGCGTACAAAAGGCTGGAGTCGAGCTGCAGGTGCCTGCTGAGGAAAGCAGCGGCAAGGAAGCCATGAAGGCAAATGAGGGGACCAATGGTCGCGACAAGGGGAAGCCGCGAGAGGAGAATGGGCTTGAGATAAGCCCCGCCTGAGTCTTGGTGGTGGCTGGAGCGGTGATGGAGTGAGGTTCCCTTTAGTAGTGAAGCACCTCATGCATGGTTTCATTTCATTACTTAGCTAAACCCAGAGAGAGATGAAACACTATCTTTCACTCTCTCCCTATATCCCTTATTCTTCTACTCCCTTTCCATCTCTAGTTATATGTTCTAGTCATAAGTGATGTACTAAGGTGCTTTTACACTAGAAAAAAAAGGTGTGCTCTGAAGCTATTGTTATCAAAAACCAAAAGCTTGACGCTTTTATATGCATCTCTCTTGGCATTAACCATGTAATTTTAATCCAAGGACTTGTTTTCAGTAGAAGCTCCCACCATGATACTACCGCTGTGTCTTAATTCACTTTGTGTTTTTGTGTGTATGAGAGAGAGAGAGAGAGAGAGAGGAGGGCGAAGTTGGTATCAGTCTTAAGGAAAAAAAAATGGGGTAATTAATTCCCCACCCTCCAAAAGACGGCGCTATAACAAAAAGTCCCCGTTTGACCGGTCTTAAAATCTTCCATCCAATATCTCTACTAAGTTTAATTCCGGAGCCCCTTTAATTTTTTTCAAAAAATACCGAAAATGCCCCTGTCCCTTTTGATCTCCCATTCCCAGAAGAAGAAGAAGAAGAAGAAGAAGAAGAAGAAGAAGAAGAAAAAGGGGCAGCCGCTACCGACCACGACCCGTCCCTGCCCAAGCTCCCTCTCGTCTCGCTCCCTCCCGAGCCCCGTCCCACGGCCCCGCCCCCTCCCGTGCCCCTGCCCCTCCTAATCTCCCGTTCTCAGAAGAAAAAGGTCCGGCTGCCACCGACCACAGCTCGCCCCCACCCGAGCTCCCTCCCGCGGCCGCCGCCGGCCCCTGCTCGCCCCCTCCCGAGCCCCTTCCTGCGGCCCTGCCCCCTCCCGCAGCCGCCACGGCCCGGCCCCCTCTCCGGCGCCACCGGTTCATAGGAGGAGAAGAAAGAAGAAAGAAGAAAGAAGAAGAGAAGAAGAGAAGAGAAAGAAAAGAAAAGAAAAGAAAAGAAAAGAAAAAGAAGAAAAAAAAGAAAAAAAAGAAAGAAAAGAAAAATAAATAAATAAATAAATGCATAAATAAATAAATATAAATGAACGAATAAATAAATGAATAAATAATATATTCTAATGAAATAAAATAATTATAAATAAATAAATAAAGCCGCCACGGCCGGGCCCTCTCCTACGGCCCCCTTTTGCGGCCGCCACGGCTGGGCCCTCTCCCTCGGGCCCCTTCCGGCGCCACTGGCTCGCGGGAGGAGAAGAAAGAAGAAGAAGAAAGGAAGAAGAGAAAAAAAAAAGAAAAAGAAAAGAAAAAAAAGGAAAGAGAAAGAAGAGAGGGAAAGAAAAAGAAAAAAGGAAAAAAAAGAAGAAAGGAAAAGGAAGAAAAGGAAAAAAAAGAAGAAAAAGGAAAGAAAAGGAAGAAAAAGGAAAGAATAGGAAGAAAAGGAAAAAAAGAAAAAAAGAAAAGAAAAAAGAAGAAGAAAAAGGAAAGAAAAAGAAGAGAAGGAAAGAAAAAGAAAAAAAGAAGAAAAGAAAAAAAGAAAAGAGAAAAAACTAGAAAAAAAGAAAAAAAAAGAAAAGAAAAAAATAGAAGAAAAGGAAAGAAAAAGAAAATTTAAGTATGTGCAGAGAAGATTTAATTGTATACAGAGAACACTTAACTGTGTATATTACACAGTTAAGTGTTCTCTGTACACAATTAAGTCTTCTATACACACACTTAACTCTGTGATATATAGAACACTTAACTGTATGCAGAAAAAATTTAAATGTGTGCATATAAGACTTAATTATGTATAGAGAATATTTAACTTAACTGTATGATGTATAGAATACTTAACTATGTTGAGAGAAAATTTAAGTGTGTGTAGAGAAGACTTAACTGTGTGTAGAAAATGAAAGAAAAAGAGAAAAAGGAAAGAAAAAGAAAAAAAGGAAAGAAAAAGAAGAAAAGAAAAGAAAAAGGAAGAAAATAAAAGAAAAAGGAAAGAAAAAGAAGAGAAGGAAAGAAAAAGAAAATAAGGAAAGAAAAAAAGAAAAGAGAAGAAAAGAAAAAGGAGGAAAAGGAAAGAAAAAGAAAAGAAAAAGGAGGAAAAGGAAAAAAAGAAAAGAAAAAAAGAAGAAGAAAAATAAAAGAAAAAGAACACTTAACTGTGTGCAGAGAAGATTTAAGTGTCTGAATTTGGTTTTTTCGGTGTTCTCGTCGGAACACGCAGGCATACTCCTTGCTACAGAGAAGACTTAATTGTGTACAGAGAATACTTAACTTAACTGTGTGATGCATAGAATACTTAACTGTGTGCAAAGAAGATTTAAATATGTGCAAAGAAGACTTAATTATGTACAGAAAAAACTTAACCATGTAGTGCACACAATTAAGTATTATCTGTACACAATTAAGTTATGTAGAGAACACTTAATTGTGTGCAGAGAAGAAAAGAAAAAGAAGAGAAGGAAAAAGGAAAAAGGAAAGAAAAAGAAAAGAAAAAGAAGAAAAAGGAAAGAAAAAGAAGAAAAGAAAAGAAAAAGAAGAAAAAGGAAAGAAAAAGAAGAAAAGAAAAGAAAAAGAAGAAAAGGAAAAAAAAGGAAAAAAAAGGAAGAAAAAGAAAAGAAAAAGAATACTTAACTGTGTGATGCATAGAATACTTAACTATGTGCAGAGAAGATTTAAATGTGTGCAGAGAAGACTTAATTGTGTGTAGAGAATATTTAACTTAACTGTGTGATGTATAGAATATTTAACTGTGTACAGAGAAGATTTAAGTGCATGCAGAGAAACTTAATTGTGTACAGAGAACACTTAACTGTATGCAGAGAAAACTTAATTATATACAGAAAATACTTAACTTAATTGTGTAATGCATAGAACACTTAACTGTGTGCAGAGAAGATTTAAGTGTATGCAGAGAAGACTTAATTGTATAAAAAAATACTTAACTGTGTAATGCACGCAGTTAAGTGTTCTCTGTATACAATTAAGTTTTTTCTGCACATACTTAATTGTGTGATGGAGAGAATACTTAACTATGTGTAGAGCAGGAAAGAAAAAGAAGAGAACGGAAAGAAAAAAAAAAGAGAAGGAAAAAAAGAAGAAGAAAAAGGAAAGAAAAAGAAACAAAAAAAGGAAAGAAAAAGAAGAAAAGGAAAAAAAGGAAAGAAAAAAAAGGAAAGAAAAGGAAAAAAAGGAACGAAAAAGAAGAAGATAAAAGAAAAGGAAGAAAAGGAAAGAAAAAGAAGAAAAAGGAAACAAAAGGAAGAAAAGGAAAAAAGAGAAAAGAAAAGAAAAGAAAAAAAGAAGAAGAAAAAGAAAAGAAAATGAAGAGAAGGAAAGAAAAAGAATACTTAACTGTGTGATGCATTGAATATTTAACTGTGTGTAGAGAAGATTTAAGTGTGTGCAAATAAGACTTAATTGTGTACAGAGAATACTTAACTTAACTATGTGATGTATAAAACACTTAACTGTGTGCAGAGAAGATTTAAGTGTGTGCAGAGAAGTTTGGCACATAGGTAATATACCATGGCACACATTTAAGTAAACTTGGCACACAGTTAATCAATGTTTGAACACTTAATCTAGCCTGACACATAGTTAAATCTTCTCGGCACACAGTTAAGTAAGATTTAATTGTATGCTAGGCTAGATTAAGTTTTCAAACATTGACTAACTATGTGCTAAGCTTGCTTAAATATTTGCCATACTATATTACATGTGTACCAAGCTTACTAACCTAATCGCCACTTACTGATCATTTTCCTTTTTCTTGCTTTTTTTTTTCTTTTTTTCTTTTTCTTTCCTTTTCTTCCTTTTCTTTTTTTTTCTTTTCCTTTTCTTGTCTTTTTTCTTCTATTCTTCTCCTCCCTTCTTATTTATTTATTTTTATTTTATTTCATTGAAATAAATTTAGTTATTATCTTAATTATTTATTATTTCTTTATTCATTCATTCGTAGATATAATTATTTATGCATTTATTTATTTATTATTTTATTTCATTGAAATTTATTTAGTTATTATCTGATGACCCAAAAATTGATTTAAAGATTGATTTTGATGATCACAAAACCTTGAAGTATAAATACTAATGTTTGTGTTGCAAGAAGAAAGATAATTTGTTTTGCAAGGAACATAGCAAGTTGGAAAAATACAAGAAGGCCTCAAAAGCTCTCAAGAAAAGTTGTAAGAAAGCTACACTTTATTGGCCCAAGTTTCAAGTTCAAATGATTCAAGTTAGATGAGCAAATTCAAAGAAAGATTCAAAAGAATAGTCCTCGAGTCGACTCCTGGAAGTTTAGAGTCGACTCTGGCACTCTGGAGTTTCAAGAAACAGTGCTCGAGTCGACTTCGATACTCTACGAGTCGACTCCGACTGTGAACAAACAAAAAGACAGAGAGTTGATTTTCAGCGCTACAGTGCTCGAGTCAACTCCTACTTCAGCGCTACAGTGCTCGAGTCGACTCCTACTTTAGTGCTACAGTACGGAGTCGACTCCTACTTTAGCGCTACAGTGCGGAGTCGACTCCCAGCTACAGTGCCGACAGACTACTATTCACAAGTGACTCCTACTTCAGCCGAGTCGACTCCTACTTCAGCCGAGTCGACTCCAGCATGCTGTGAGGCATAACGGCTAGTTTTTTCTTGATTCCAACGGCTCTATTTTTGTCTCTAACGGCTAGATTTTTGTTTCCACTCTCTCTAAAGCTATAAAATCAAGAGGAGAGCTAGGGAAGAAGTGAGGGAAGTGGGAGAGAACATTTAGGAAAGAGATTTCAAAGAGATTACAAGGAAAATCTCCCAAAAGCACAAAAGGGCCATTCAAAGTAAAAGAGAGAGAAGAAGAACATCCAAGTGAATCCCAAAGCTTCCTCTCCAACTGTGTGCTGCCTCGGTGATCCTCTACTTTATGCAAAATAAGAAGAGGGTCAAGTAAAGAAGAAGCCGAGTTCCTTCATCTACAAATTTGTTTGAGGGCTTCTTCTCTTTACTTTACTTGTTTATATTTGCTATATTTGCTTATTTGAGAAGCTTGTATTTGATTTAAACTCTTGTTCTAATATCTTGTAACTTGATTCAATCAAGGGATTGAATCAATGGGTTAAGGTTTGTTGGTGAGCCAAAGGGAAAACCAACGTTGTAAGGTTGTGGTTGGTGAGCCTTGGAAAAACCAACTGGGTTGATTGTGAACCCGGAAAACAATCGTTGTAAGGTTGTGGTTGGTGAGCCTTTGGAAAAACCAACTGGGTTTGATTGTGAACCCGGAAAAACAATCGGTTGGTTCTAGTCGGTGAGCCTGTGAAAACCGACCGAGTTCGTTGTGATCTCGCAAAACAACAAGTTGGGTTGTGAGCTTGTAAAACAACCGGCTGTAATCTGAGGGATTATAGTGAAATTCTCAAGAGGTCTTGGGGAGTGGATGTAGGTGCTGGGGTGCACCGAACCACTATACATCTTTGTGTTTGTGATGCCTTATCTCGTGTATTTCATGCCTTACATTCGTACTTGATTATGTAATATCTCTAGCTTTGTTTTCTATAGAGTTATAAGTGATTGTTTAGAATTTGCTTAGCTTCCTCTTCATTCTTATCATACACATAGATTAAAATTAATCATACAACTATAAGTTAATTTTAGATCAATTGCACCCTAAAGCTATAGTATAATTGCTCTAGCTTAATTTTCCACTACTTTACTTGTAATTGCCTAGAGCTTAAGTAAATAACATCTTATTATTCCGCTGCATTCAATTCAAAGCAAAAATTAGGGAACATAATTTTTAGAAAACCCAATTCACCCCCCTCTTGGGTTGTCACCTTGGGCAACATTATCTTAATTAATTAATTATTTCTTTATTCATTCATTCGTAGATATATTTATTTATGCATTTATTTATTTATTTCTTTTCTTTTCTTCCTTTCTCTTTTCTTTTTTCCCTTTTTCTTCTTTTTCTTCTTTTCTTTTTTCTTCTCTTCTTCTCCTCCCTTATTGTTTATTTATTTATTATTTTATTTCATTGAAATATATTTAGTTATTATCTTAATTATTTATTTATTTTTTATTCATTCATTCGTAAATATATTTATTTATGCATTTATTTATTTATTTATTTTTTCTTCTTTTCTCTCTTTTTTTTCTTTTCTTCTTTTTCTTTCCTTTTTTTCTTCTTTTCTTCTTTTCTTTCTTCTTCGCTTCTTCTCCTCCCGCGAGGTCGGCAGTGCCGGAAGGAGGGCGGGCCATGGCGGCCGCGGGAGGGGGTCGGCCGATGGCCGGTGGCGGTGCACGGTTGGCGAGCCGTGGCGGCCGTGGGTGCGAGCGGAGGCCTCCTCCTCTGGATCCTGCCACAGATTTCTTCTCCACTCGGGGGGCGGGCCATGCTCAGGGAAGACATCTCTCCGCCAGATCGGGGCGTGGTCGACGGCGACGCGGTGGATCTCCTTTCCGCGTTGGTCGTGGCTGGTCGGTGACGGAGTTTTCCCCTTCCTCCATGGAAGATCTCGGCTTGGAAGAGGGAGGGGGCTCAGAAGGGGGCGGGCTGTGGCCGGCAGCGGAGAGAGAACAGGGGCTTGGGAGAGAGAGGACACCCAAAAAAAAAAAAAACCCAGGCGCGAAGGAGAGAGAACACGCACGAAAAAAAGGGGGGAATTGATTGACCCCTTTTATTGCGAAGGGGAGTAAAGGGTATTTTCGTCTCTGAATATAAATCTAAAATCGTAAAGGACCGGAAGTTAAACTACTGGTCAACAAGGACTTTTCCTTAGGTTCCGGTCCAACACGGGACCGCCCATCAATTACCCCTTTTTTTATTTTGGAGAGAGGTCTTGTAGATGGGTCCGGCTTTGCTCCTATACTCTTTATGTCACCTCTTTCTTTTTCTTTTTTTTACTCTGCCGAAAGTGTGCTCACATTAGAATGATGTGAGCTACCATTGTATATATAATAATAATAATAATAATAATAATAATAATAATAATAATAATAATAATAATAATAATAATAATAATAATAATAATAATAATATTATTATTATTATTATTATTATTATTATTATTAAAAGAAAAAGAAGAAGCAAATGTCTAATTAGTGAGCATTAAACAAAGCAATATTACAGAAATACCTTGAAGTCGAAAAATTAGAAAGCTAAAGTACACCTGGAAAGAAACCCTTCAACTAACCCATATACATCAATAGCTCGGGCTTGCTTCATCATCCTGCTTTGGAGACAAAGCTTCTCGCTTTTTCATGCTCTTGTGCCATCTCATTTGGGTATATTTGCCCATTTGGAAGAGTTTGTGCGGTGCTTGATTAGAGGTGGAGAGGATTTCTAGTAGAAGGCACCTTGATAGTTTAATATATAATTACTTATTCAATATAAATTTAGGTTAATTACCATCTTATTTTCTTTTTGCTGTTCATTCTTTTCCATCATCTTCTTATTGAGGTAGAGCTATCTTCTTATGTGCTCTCTTAACCTTATAGTCATTTTTTTACATTTCATGAAAGAATTACTTTCCCATAAAATAGCAAAAAATAAATATAGAGTAGTTAGCTGGATCATTTTATGCACATATTGACTCCCTTATTTTGAAGAAAAATAAAGTACAATTGGATCATTAAAATAAAATAGTTTATTTTTATCTCAAAAAGATAGAATATTTATCTTTAAAATATCAATAAATCATTTTTTAAAATTGGCCTAAAAAATATAAGAAGCCTTAGAATAGATAGAGAGAGAGAGAGAGAGAGAGAGAGAGAGAGAGAGAGAGAGAGAGAGAGAGAGAGAGAGAGAGATGAACAATTTGCCTATTCTTACTTAAAACATTAGTGGGATTGGGAAATAATTTTTGATGCCAAGGTAAGGAGGCCTATTGCTAAAGCAATTCAAATCTTAAAATAAGCATGCGGAAGGTGCTAGTGGAAGAAAAATTCATAACATCAAGATGGGATGTGAACCAATGAATCTAAAATCTATAGATCAGATATTTTTAAAAAAATGTGATTTTTTTTTTCAAAAAATTGTGATATAGTGGAATCAACATCTAACTTAACTTGAAGGGTGACATGAGGTTTAAGAGTAATACAATGATAAATTAGGAGAATTACTCGGAAAGGTCACTCAACCATCTTCCACCATCCATGCTCCATTTATATGGCACAATTTTTACAACGCAAAATGTGAAGGGAGTGGCAGAAATAAAATACACCACCTGAATGTTTTTTTAAGTTGCTAATAATGGACACCTGCAATACATATTAAAAAGTTAATAAAAAATTAAATTATTGAAAAATAAGAGATAAAAAATATGTAGATTAGGTAAAAAAGATAAATATTATATTTATTTTAAAACTTTAAAAAGAGTTAAATAAGCTGGACATATTTATTTTTCATACATATATATTGTTAGCAATAAATCATATAAATAAACAATAAATCTATTAATTCAATTAAAGGAAAATCTTAAAGGGAATAATATACATGCGTATTATTCGGCATCCAAATAATTCTATTTCAATGCAAGATAAATCTATTCTAGCACAAAATAAATCTATGCATTTAATAAATTTATATTATAGAATTTCAAATCCTACAAATCTACTAATATTAAATTAAAAATAAAAGTAGAAGAAAGTAGCCTGATTGAAGGCAGGTCGAAGCGCGTAGACGCTGTCCCAAAGAAGTATTTGCCCCCACGTACGGGTCACCCGGCAATCCTTCTCGGAGATACGACGACCCTACAACTTCTTCTTCGGCACGTCTCGGAAGAAGTCAAAGCGAATCCGATCGGACTTGCAGATCCAGCAAAGAACGGAATGAAAAGAACTAAATAAACTGAATAAAAAATGTAAAAACAAAATTTCGAAGTGGCTAAGAGGGAGAAGAATTTTTCCAGAATTTTTTCACTATTTTTCTCAAATTTTTCGTGTACTCAAAGAGATGAAATCAAGGGGTTTAAATAGGGGTTTTTACAGGGGCAATTTGGTCTTTTGCGGACGCGTTTTCAAACGCGTCCGTTTTCAAATGCGTAACGCCCGCTGGGCGTTACCTTTTTCTCAAACGCGCACGCGGCCCGAGATTTTGGCCGCGTGCGCATTTAAGGTTTTTTTTTTCAACAATCCCCCACAAAAAAAAAAACTTAAATAATTTTAAAATCAAAATAAAATGCTGGATATCTTATATTATGTAATAGGTGTAGGTACCTTTCGGTTTGAACCTTCACTTAGTGACAATTGATTACATCTGTGGAGCCAAGGTGGTCTTAACCTTGAACCTCGGTCCATGGCTCAGATTAAATCAACAACACACATAATATAGCCCGATCTGGGTTCTAAGCGGGTTGCGCTGTTATGGCCATGCGCAGATATCTATCATGTGCTTTTTAGGGAATCGCCCATTTCCCATAATCGCGGCCTCACGACTGCACATATAGGTGAGTCCTAATAAGGAAGCTAGCAAGGAAGCTCCTGCCTCTTGGGTCTCGGACTCATTAAGAGTTATACAAACGAACTCATCCTACCGCTTGCTTTTATGAGCACTAGCGCCATAGGGATGAGGAAAATATGAAATAGTGCTCCTCTTAGTCACACTCCGGTTTGTTTCTACCCATTGAACCTTTTAAGGTTGGGTTCCCACCGTGGTGATCTATCTTTATGGGCTAAGCCCCATCCCCCTCGACGACTCTAGAACTACTGTTCTAGACAAGCCTTTAGTAAGCTGATCAGCCAAGTTATTTTCTGATTTAACAAAATTTAAGGCAACAACATTATTTTTCAATTTATATCTTAATGATTTATGACGCACTTTTAAGTGCCTGTTCATTTTTACATTGGCATTTTCTTGGTTGCACTTATCTATTACAGATTTACAGTCACAATGTAAGGAGACAGGTGGTAAAGGTGACTCATCTACAGGAAGGTCTATTAGTAGATCTCTGAGCCACTCAGCCTCAGTACTAGTAGTGTCTAAAGCTATCAGTTCAGACTCCATGGTACTCCTAGATATTAAGGTTTGTTTGGTGGATTTCCAAGACACAGCAGCACCTCCTAGGAGAAAGACGTATCCTGTGGTGGATTTAACATCTAAGGTATCGCTGATCCAGTTGGCATCACTATAGCCTTCTAGAACAGCAGGAAACCCACTAAAGTGCAAACTATAGGACTTGGTACCCTTAAGATACCTAAGAATTCTCTCCAATGCTGTCCAGTGATCTCTATTTGGATTAATAGTATATCTACTAAGTCTATTTACAGCATATGCTATGTCTGGCCTGGTGTAGTTTGTTAGGAATCCTAGTGAGCCTATGATTTGAGCATATAGGCTTTGAAGGACAGGAGTTCCTAAGTTCTTCTTAAGATGAGTAGAGGGATCAAATGGAGTAGAGACAGGCTGACAATCGGAATAATTAAATTTATTAAGTATCTTGTCAACATAATGACTTTGGGATAACTCAATACTTTTTGCACTTCTAATTATTTTGGTATTTAAAATTAAGTCAGCTTGTCCCAAGTCTTTCATATCAAACTTATGAGTTAAGAATTGTTTTACTTCATCAATTATCTGAAGATCTGTCCCAAAGATCAGTATATCATCTACATAGAGGCACAAGATCACAAATTTGTGTCCAACTCTCTTGTGGTATACACATTCGTCTGTACTATTGATTTTAAATCCAAATGTCAGTATGGTTTCATCAAATTTCAAGTGCCATTGCTTGGGTGCTTGTTTAAGACCATAAAGAGATCTGACTAGTCTGCAAACTTTATTTTCTTGGCCTGAAATTTTAAATCCCTCTGGCTGGTCCATATAAATTTCTTCATTTAAGTCTCCATTTAGAAAAGCTGTCTTAACATCCATCTGATGAATCACTAATTTATGAATGGAGGCTAATGCTATAAGGACTCTAATAGTAGTAATCCTAGCTACAGGTGCATAAACATCAAAGAAATCTACCCCAGGTCTCTGAGTAAAGCCCTTGGCAACTAATCTAGCCTTAAATTTATCTACAGAGCCATCAGGCCTAAGTTTCTTCTTAAAGATCCATTTGCACCCTATAGTTTTACAACCAGGAGGAAGATCAGTCAATTCCCAAGTATGATTTTGGATAATTGACTGCATCTCATTATCCACAGCTTCTCTCCAAAAAGGTGAATCCAAGGATTTCATTGCGTCCTCAAAGGTAGTTGAAGAGTCCTCTATAAGAAAAGTATAGAAGTCATCTCCAAATGTTTTCTCTACCCTGGATCTCTTACTCCTTCTAGGATCTGCTTCTACTTCTACTTCACTTGTCCTTACTTTACTAGAGCTACTAGCTATACCACTATCTACTCTAGTCTTAAGTGGAAAGGTGCCTTCAAAATATGTTGCATCTCTGGCTTCTATGATGGTGTTGTTACTAATATCACTTTCTTCTGAATTTATCACTAGAAATCTATTGGCATTACTATTGGCTGCATAACCTATGAATATGGCATCCACTGTTTTAGGCCCTATTTTCTTTCTCTTAAAATCAGGTATTTTAACTTTTGCCAAGCACCCCCACACTTTCAAATAGCTAAGATTAGGTTTTCTATGTTTCCAAACTTCATATGGTGTTAGATCATTATTTTTAGAGGGAATCCTATTAAGGATATAACAGGCTGAAACAAGAGCTTCCCCCCACAAATTTTCTGGCACTCCTGAGCTTATAAGCATGGAGTTCACCATATCCATTAAAGTCCTATTCTTCCTTTCTGCTACTCCATTTGATTGGGGAGAATAGGGTGCAGTCACTTCATGAATGATTCCATGATCTTCACAAAATTGAGTTATATCATTGGATGTATATTCACCTCCCCGATCTGATCTCAGAATTTTAATTTTCTTTTCTTGTTGGTTCTCAGCTTCGATCTTAAATATTTTAAATTTGCTGAGCACCTCATCCTTGGTTTTAATTAGATAGATATAACAGAATTTGGATAGATCATCTATGAAGGTCACAAAATATTTGTTACCTCCTCTAGAAGTTCTACCAGAGTCATAAACATCACTATGGATCAACTCTAATAGATCTGAATCCCTATTAACGGATTTAAAAGGCTTCCTAAGGAGTTTAGCTTCTACACAAATTTGACATTTCTCATGGTTCTTAAGATCACTTTTTGGTATTAGATTTAGGTTCATAAGTTTCTTAATTGAATTATAATTTACATGACCTAATCTACCATGCCAAATAGAAGGAGGTTCTATATTCATAATCAAATGATTTTCATTTATTAAAGGAGCTATTACATTCAACTTGAACAATCCTTCACTAAGGAATCCTTTTCCAATAAACATTACACCATGAGAAATTACAACCTTATTGGACTCAAAAACAAGACGAAAGCCTTGCTGGACAAGCAAGGAACCACTAATGAGATTTCTCCTAACAACTGGAACATGTTGGACGCCGTGCAGGGACAGGACTTTTCCAGATGTAAGCTTTAAGTCCACACGTCCTACTCCTAACACACGCGCCTCCGAGCTGTTTGCCATGATCACAGCTCCTCCACTTGAGATCTGGTAAGAAGAAAACCAGGAGCGATCCGAACAAATATGAATACCAGCTCCGGTATCAATCCACCAATCAAGTGCTTGTAAAGTCATGTTAACTTCAGGAGTGAAGGAAACAGACCTGAAAGCTGTCTCAGAGGAGCCAGCGCCGGAAGTCACCATGTTGACTTGAGCACTGGATGTGTGTGGACCCTTCTTCTTAGATTGAAGAGGTGCAGTTTTCTTATAGAAGCACTGGGGAGACAAATGGTTGGTCCGACCACACACATAACAGAAACGAGCACCACCTTCCTCTTTTTTCTTCTTCTGCTCCTGGGATTGAATAGGCTTCCCATTGTAGTGGTGGTTAGGGTTTCTAGGGTTGTAGGGTTTCTTCTTGAAATTCTTACGGAGGGGTCGGTTCTGATTTTTCTTAAGAGGAGCTTCTACATTATATGCATTATTTTTGGGTCCAGTAGAGGTATTATTTCTGAGCCTATGCTGCTCTTCAATCCTAATGGAGTTTAAGACTTGGGTTAGGGTGAGAACTCCTTGGGTATGGCTCAGGGTCTTGGCAAAATCAGACCAGAAAGTAGGTAGTTTATCTATCAGACAGGCTACCTGGAATGATTCATCCAAATTGGTTCCATTGGCCCTAAGCTGGTGGATCAGGGTTTTAAATTCATGAATTTGGTCATTCATAGGCTTTGAGTCCACCATCCTAAACTTATTGAAATCGGAGGCCTTGAACCTCTTTACCCCAGCATCATCAAGACCATATTTGCTATCTAGGGTGTCCCAGAGTTCTTTGGCACTCTTGGCTGTGTAATAGATATCATACAGCCTCTCAGAAAGAGCACCTAGAATTCTATGGATACAATGATAATCTATCTCATCAGGTGTCCTAGAGGGTGTGCTAGTGGAGGCAGAATGTTCAGTGTTGGAAGAGGTAGTTGGGTTGGACCCATTATCAACTTCGGTCGTACTTTCACCTATGACTGAGATTAACCCTAATGTGGTGAGCCAGAACCGCATTTGATTCTGCCACCTCCTAAAGTTATGGCCATCAAATTTTTCAGGTTTGGCACTAAGATGGTCACTAGTGTTTGAGGCCATAGGATCAGGGTTACAGAATAGTGACAGAAACCTGATTGAAGGCAAAAAATCTATGTCAAAAGGTTGCACTAATATTTATATTGAACTTTGGATGTCTAATTGATATATTCAAAAAACTAATAGCCAGATCAGCTCCAGATCGGTGGTGGAGCACTAGGCTCACTTAAGTACCAGCCTTTCTTAGGCACGTATGCCTTTTTGACAAGCTTTTCTTAGACACTATTAGTTAGTGGATATAATCACTAGAAATCACACAAATTCAATATTTAAAATAACCTAAATGCAAATTTAAACGAATTAACTAATTTTTGAATTTTTCGTTTGACCTTTCCGAATTAGTAACGATTGATTACTAAATTTAATTCTAGCAAAACAATTATTGTAATTGAAATCTAATTTATCAATTCAATAAATTATATATATTAGAATTGATTTATTTTCTTATTAGAATAATTAATTACTAATTTTGTAGCAAATCAATTATGTAATTAAGATGTCAATTCAATGAATTAAAAGATTTATTTCTTTATTAGAATAATTGATTGAGATCTAATAAGTCAATTCAATGAATTAAAAGATTTATTTCTTTATTAAAATAATTGATTGAGATCTAATAGGTCAATTCAATAGATTAATTATTATGTATCAACCAATTTCCGAATTTCCCGTTTGAATGGGATCTGAAAATTACTCCTTGAGGAGTCCAAATGGAGGTATAATAAACCTCTTGGAGGTTAACCAAATTATTACCTCTTTAGAATAATTTATTATTAATGATGTGCTAGCAAAAACAATTATTGCAATTAAAATCTAATATGCCACAATTGTAATAAAAAAAATTTAATTAATTATATATTACTAACAAAAGCAAATACTTCTTTGGATTGTTAGCAATAAATCATATAAATAAAAAATAAATCTATTAATTCAATTAAAGGAAAATCTTAAAGGGAATAATATACATGCGTATTATTCGGCATCCAAATAATTCTATTTCAATGCAAGATAAATCTATTCTAGCACAAAATAAATCTATGCATTTAATAAATTTATATTATAGAATTTCAAATCCTACAAATCTACTAATATTAAATTAAAAATAAAAGTAGAAGAAAGTAGCCTGATTGAAGGCAGGTCGAAGCGCGTAGACGCTGTCCCAAAGAAGTATTTGCCCCCACGTACGGGTCACCCGGCAATCCTTCTCGGAGATACGACGACCCTACAACTTCTTCTTCGGCACGTCTCGGAAGAAGTCAAAGCGAATCCGATCGGACTTGCAGATCCAGCAAAGAACGGAATGAAAAGAACTAAATAAACTGAATAAAAAATGTAAAAACAAAATTTCGAAGTGGCTAAGAGGGAGAAGAATTTTTCCAGAATTTTTTCACTATTTTTCTCAAATTTTTCGTGTACTCAAAGAGATGAAATCAAGGGGTTTAAATAGGGGTTTTTACAGGGGCAATTTGGTCTTTTGCGGACGCGTTTTCAAACGCGTCCGTTTTCAAATGCGTAACGCCCGCTGGGCGTTACCTTTTTCTCAAACGCGCACGCGGCCCGAGATTTTGGCCGCGTGCGCATTTAAGGTTTTTTTTTTTCAACATATATCATAATGCAAGCTAGGCTGTAGGACTACTGAAGACAGTGGAGTGATATGGTTAGATAACCATTGCATCAAATTCTTGGATTAGTATGAGTAACTTCATCTTTTAGATAGGCATGTCTCAGCAAATATACTTCTCTTATAAACCTAGTCATGTAGCTCTTAGCTGTAAGCACTACTATTGGCTGGTGTTTTCATTTTGTTGGCTGATTTGACAAGTCATTTTGTTATATCACTATTGCTAGAAAATAATGTTGCTCAACTTGCAAGTTTTCCTAGTGCTGAAGTGCTTCTTCTACTACACAAAACCCTGATTGCATCAATAAGAGCACTAACTAATGCAATATATAGGCTCCTATCCATTACTATCTGTCTTTGCTCTAGTGATATGGACTTTGCCATTGTCTTTACTTGTACCATGGAGCTTGGTTGTTCATACATGATGTCTACTAGCACTGTAAATAGTCAAGGCAATTCACTAATTAAATTGCTTTACCAAAAGAGAAGAAGTTATTGGATGCTAAGAGGTGAAAGGCTTAAGAAGGAGAAAGCTGTACGAACTACAACTTGCTCATAAGAAGCATACTACAACTTGCTCATAAGAAGCATACCCAAAAAGAGTATAACAATAATAATTAAATGGTGGTACATCTGGAGGGAGATTAGGAAGTATTAAAGCATGTCAAACTATTAGATGGATCTAAAATGGTGTTTCAAGAATAAAAGGAAAAAGGGAAGCAACAAGTTGGAGGATTGAAGCGAGGGCATTTTGGTAAAAAGAAATAGATAAAATCTTAATGGAATATTCTATAATTCAAAGCCTCCTCTTTTGTAGAATAGTACAGATCTTATTGGAAGTAGGAACAAATGGTATTATTGGATACTGCGGTTGAAGGCCGTTACTGTACATCTAATTGGTTCTTAAAGCAAGGCAAAGATATCGACATTTAGTTTTGGATATGCAGGAGAGATTTATTCTTAATTGCAATGTTAATCAAAAACTGATAATCTGAATGTGCACTTTGAAAGAACTAATTTTAGCACTTAATAATGCATGCGAGAAGCATGGCATATTTGGAGAGCTGCGAAAATTATGTTTTTGCTCTTGCACTTAAAAAAATACTGACCTACAATTAATGTTTTTCTCTGTTATTAAAGTCATATAGAAAATATAAAATAATGAATTTACATAGATTTTGTAATTTCATAGTTGTGCAAGGTTAATTTCAACTATTTTGCATTATAAGTAGCACTAGTATTTGTCATGTCAAATACACAAGCTTTTTTCTTTTGGTAAATAAATACACATGCTTTAGCCAAGCACATGTTAAAATATTTGCAGAAAAAAAAGAGAGAAAAATAATTTTATTTCTCTGTTCTATCATACTTAGTACATCTCAGGTGTTATATATAATCATATGCAAACTCAATACAAGAAAAATAATATAGGCTAATATAAGGTCATGCTAATAAAGAAAAATACTACTTACTAATACAAGTTGTTATATGATTCCTAAAATCACTCTAAAAAGATTATGCTAACAAAAAAAAGGCAATCGAAGGTCAACAATCCTCGTACAAGGAGGCACCATAGAAGAAGAGCAAGATACTTCGAACTGAATGGTGAAGAAGCTCGAGACAGTAAATAAAATTAGAGATAGAGAGAAAGGGGCCGAACGATGGTGATGAGAGATGATTAATTGAAGATTTGAAGTTGAAATAAAAATGGTGTAACGGAGCTGCAGATCCATTAGAAAACAAAGGATCTTCATGTATTAATCTATCAGAAATAAAGAATATGTAGATCTATTGTTGAGCACTTCGAATGTTAATTCACTAAAAAATAGAGGATCGGCAAGAAAACAGAAAATCTACGGATCAACCAAAAAATAGAGGATCTTCGGGTGTTGATTCGCCCAGAAATAGAGACCAATAGATCGGCAATAGGGTCTTCAATGCTTTTAAATATGGTAACGGCGACCAAAACAAAGACGAAAGAGATAGTGGCGGCAGATTAGGTGATCGGTGGCTCTGATACTATATTAAAATATTTGAAGAAGAAGAAGAAAACAAAGAAAAATAAAAGAGAGAAAAATAATTTTATTTCTCTGTTCCATCATATTCGATACATCTCAAAGGTTATAATACTCGTGTACAGACTTAATACAAAAATAATAATATAGGCTGTAAAAGATTATATTAAAAAAAATATTACTTGTTGATATAAATTGTCATGTGATCCCTAAAAATCACTCTAACATGATCATGCTAATAAATAAAAATAATACTGACTGATATAGGATCATGCTAATAAAGAAAAATATTATGGGTTGATACAGGTTATTATATGATCCTTAAAATTATACTAACAGGTCTCATCTAAAAAGCCTTTTAACAAAAGTTTATTATCGATAGACAAAATATTAATTAAGACTCTTCTATGATGTTTCGTACAAAGTAAACATTAGGATAAGAATAGAGAAAATTAATTTCATTGTTTTGAAGTCAGTTATATCTGATCCAACTTCAAGCCTTTCACACTATTAATAATACAAATTTATAAAATTATTTATTGTGAAAAGATGGGGTTGAACATGCTGCATAGGTAGAGTATAGAAAATTTTTGGGAATCAAGAGAAATTATTCCCTACATTGCATGCATCACATGATCTTTCCCACTACCAATCATAATTGTTCGCTCCTATAGACTCCATTCATCAAGCGTGCATCTTGGTGCAGAATTATAGAAATGAGCGCTTGTGATCGATATTGTGCACAACAATATGACGCACGTAGTATAGGGAATAAGTTATCAGTAATCAAATGCATAGCACATGAGATATGAGATTATTCCCTATGCTGTATGTGTTGGGAATCATTGCTTATCCTTATCCTTTAGTAATGATCAAGTCTTATCTTTTAGTGGGTGATAGTTATCCTTATCTTTTAGTAGTGATTAAGTCTTATCTTTTAGTAGGTGATAGTTATTCTTATCCTTCAGTAGTTATCAAGTCTTATCTTTTAGTAGGTATTGGTTTTTAAATTTGAGTAGGTATCAAACAACCCACCCATATGAACTCTATTTAAAGGGATCTTTGGTGTCTCCTTTAGTGTGGAGTGAGAAAAGAGAGAAAATGAGAGAGTGAGAGTTGTCCTTCTTGGTGAGGAGTGACGCCCCATTTGGGGGAGCTTTTGGAGGGCCAAAAAGCACTTTCTAGCCCTCTAAAAATATTTTTGGATGAAAAAGGGTATTTGGTAAAAATTTCAGAAAGCTCTTTTAGCTTTCTCAGAAAGCTAAAAACAGCTTTTTGAAAAAAATTTCGTTTTGGAACTTTTCGAAAAAGTTGTTTTGAGTTTTGTCAGCGAGTTATTCTTTTGTCCTTTTATAAATCTAAAAATCTGCTAGAGCCCTAACAAAAAATTCTAGTTGTGGATCAGACTTTTTTCCGTGCAAGAAAAGGTATTCTTATTTTATATTCTTATTTTATACCTTTATTATTGTATTATACTATAAATATAATATTATAGTACATTATATCATAATACATTAATATGTTATGTTAAATAATTTAATATTATGTTATATTATGAAAAAGTAATTTATGCTAATAATTATAATATTTTATACCTTTATTATTATATTATACTATAAATATAATATTATATTACATTATATCATAATACATTAATATATTATGTTAAATAATTTAATATTATGTTATATTATAGAAAATTAATTTACACCAATAATTATAATATTTTATACCTTTATTATTGTATTATACTATAAATATAATATTATATTACATTATATTATAATACATTAATATGTTATGTTAAATAATTTAATATTATTTTATATTATGGGAAATTAATGTACGCTACTAATTATAATATTTTGTACCTTTATTATTTTATTATACTATAAGTATAATATTATATTATATTATATCATAATACCTTGATATATTATGTTAAATAATTTAATATTATGCTATACTATACAATGTTGTATTACTATATTATAATAATATTATATTACATTACAATAATATTATACTATATCATATATTTATATATTAATATATGTTATATTTTATTATGCTCTGTTGCATAATACTATGCAATGTTCTTCATAATAATTTTGTCATACAAAAGTACTTTCTCAGTTTATTTACCAAATACATGTTAAAGTACCACAACACTTTAGAAATATAGTTACCAAACAACAAACAACTTTTTATAAAAGTTCTACTTCAGAAAGCTCTACTTCTAACAGCTCTATTTTCAAAAGCGCTACTGCCAATAGCTCTCCCCCAAATAGGGCCTAAGAGTATATTTTCTCTCTCCAAATTATTTTTTTAGTATCTCTTTTCTATTTTTTGTTTGGTGTTTGTTCATTATCTTAGGCTAGCATGGTCGATCTACTCCGCATAGCATGCCGTTCTATATGGTATCAGAGAGATAGGCTTGGAGATTGGTTATTCCTGTGTTCGTAGCTCGGTGTGGTTGAAGAGGTTCTAATAATCCGCTGTGGCAGTGAAAGCATATGGACTCCTATTTGGGATTTAAGAGGTGAATCATCATGGCTGAACCTACTACCATTTTTAGATTAGGATCAAAAAATTAAACAACACCAATTATGCGTATTAGAAGGCCTGCATCAAATCTTATTTGATCGGATAAGATTTATGAAAGATTGTGAATGAGATAGATATGGTGAAGCTACCAGAAACTCTTGACAATGCAGAAGTGAGGAAAAAATGGAAGATCGAAGCTGGAATTATTATGTATATTCTTAGGACTAATATAGATGAAGAAAATCATCAGCATATTCAAGATATAGAGGACCCAAAAATAGTATGGAAATTCTTGCTGCTCTCTACTCGAAGTCTAATGAGGCTCGGCTTCAAGTTTTAGAGAACGAGATTGTTGTTCTCAAATAAGATAATTTTACAATCTCCTAATATTTTCTTAAAAGAAAGAAATTGTTTGATGAGCTTGACATGCTTGATCCAAACTCTTATTATGATAAAAATAAACGGCATAGACTATATCCCCTCAAAAAGGAGAGGTCTTATTTTTTAGAAGTAAAAATAAAAATAAAAAGAGGAATAAAAAATTTAAAAATTCAAAAATAAGGCTAGTTGGAGAATTTGAGAAGGATAAAAATTCTAATCATAAGAAAAATTACAAATTTAAGAGGAATTGTCATAGGTGTGGAAAATTTGGCCACAGAATTCAAGATTGCAGAGTGAAGCTCAAACAATCTAATATTGCATCCTCTACTTTAGAGCATATGGGAGAGAAAAAAATTAGTAGTTGGGCTCACACTACTAGTATTGTTGATTCTAGTTGTCTTAATAACTAGAATGCACATATTTCTACTTCTTGACATGTCTCAGATATTGATTTTACTCATATTGGATTATTGATTTTGGGTGTTCTAATCATTTGACTGGTCATAGAGATATTTGATTTTCTACATGATTTTGGGTGTTCTGATGCTATTGCTATTCCTGATAATTAACTTTATTCTATCAAAAATATTAGTGATTTATCTCTTATATCATCTACTAGTTCTTCTGTTTTTGTAAATAATGTTTATTATGTGCCTAGTATGATGAAAAATTTGATTTGTATTTCACAAATCATGGACAAAGGGTATTTTGTTTTATTTGGACTTGACATTGTGGAGATTTTTGCTAATGTTAAAGCTTTTGGAAAGTTTTTACTCAAGGCAGGAAAATGAACAAGCTTTATGTCATGTCTGCTAGTAATTCTTATGTTGATCGAACTTTTAAGCATGATACCGCTAATTTATAGCATGCTAGATTGGCTCATGTGAATTATGACAGACTTCAAGATATGTAGAGTAGGGGACTAGTTAATGGGCTTCCCAAGATAAAGATCAATACTACCAGTATTTGCACTGAATGCCGATATGGAAAGATGCATAAGTTACTTTTTAACGAGAGCCAAACAAGATCTTCTCGGCCACTACAGTTGATACATTCAAATCTCATAGGAATAATTAGTACTCCATCTTATCAGTATGAGGTATACAATTACCTTTATTGATGATTTCTTTAAATATGCTTGGGTTTATTTTGTTAGAAAAAAGTCAGAAGTGTTTGAGAAATTTTGCCAATTTAAAAATTTGGTTGAAAATCTTTTTAGATTAAAAATTGGTTGCTTAAGAATCAATGTTGGTGGAGAATATATTTCAAAAATTCTCTAACTATCTGATGAGATATGGCATTTGTAGACAATTTACTTGCCTAGGTACTCCTAAACAAAATGGTGTGATAGAAAGAAAGAACATGCGTCTATTTAAGACCACTTGCGGTATGATTCATGCAAAGAATGTGTAGCGTGAATCTGGGCAGAATGCATGCATTCAGTAGTTTATGTTCTTAATAGGACACCTTTAAGAAGTATTGATAATTGACTCCATATGAAAAATTATTTGGAAAATGTGCTGATATTTTCATCTTCGTGTGTTTGGATGTGTTTGCTTTGTGCTGACCCAAAGATTGATTTTGATGATCACAAAATTTTGAAGTATAATTACTAATGTTTGTACAACAAGGACTTTTCTGCGCTAATGCTCGACATAATATGTCGGATGAAGAAAGTTTCTTTCCCTTTCTGAAGGGCTTAAAACCGTGGGAGCAAGCGTAACTGCGGAGGCAGAATGTGCAGAACTTGTATGAATGAGGGAGTGCTGCTCTGGTAGTCTCAGATCGGCTAGTGGATTTCAAGTACCTTGGCGCGAGGAGTCGCACGGGGGGTAAGGGACCAAGGCGGAATTGATCTATTAACAGGCTTTGCATTGCAACCGGGAATTTCCTAAAATCCCTTCTTTGAGTCGCAAATCGATAAGATGGTACCGAACCCGACCTATCCGGAAGAAATGATCCCATCGATTCTAATTCTCAAGCTGAAGCATCAAAAATGAGTACTTCTGAGAGAGCTACCTTCGCTGATGACAAAGACAAAGGGGCAAGTAGTCTGATACAACATTTCTCTGGTATCTTTCGCCTCTATTTTTTTTGATTTGACATAAGGTACCGGAGAAATCTTGATTTGAATCACCATTTATTCTTTGACTCTTGACTTTTCTTTATATGGTAAATGATCCCAAATGAATAGGTGTGGAAGCTATAATTGTATTGCATCGGACTTGGGCCTGCTAATTCAAGTCAATCGATGCCTTTTAAAGCAGCTATGTCTTGTCTTTCTAAATCATTAGGAGGAGTGCCACATCTCTCGATCTCTATCTTCTTTAGTGGACATCGAGGCTTTAAGACCGGTTGGCACGTGCCCAAAAAGGGAGACCGGAGACCGCGTCTGAGTAAGGTGGAAGGAGTCGTCACTAGTAACGCTGAATTAGATAAGGATGCAGTGAAGTTCGATTCCAAAGGAGCTACCAAGAAGGGAAAAGTCAAAGTTGTTGCAAGAAGAAAGATAATTTGTTTTGCAAGGAACATAGCAAGTTGGAAAAATACAAGAAAGCCTCAAAAGCTCTCAAAAAAAGTTGGAAGAAAGCCACACTTCATTGGTCCAAGGTTCAAGTTCAAAAAATTCAAGTTGGAGGAGCAAACTTCAAGAAAAATTCAAAAGAACAGTCCTCGAGTCAACTCCTGTAAGTTCAAAGTCGACTATGGCACTTTGGAGTTTCAAGGAATAGTGCACGAGTCGACTCCTAATGTTCACGAGCCGACTCCCGCAGAAAAAGACAGAGAGTTGATTTTCAGTGCTACAGTGCTCGAGCCGACTCCTACTATTCACGAGCCGACTCCAGCTACAGTATCGAGTCGACTCCTACTTCATTCGAATCGTCTCTATCAATTAGGACAGAAAGTAGTTTTCAGCGCTACAATTCTCGAGTCGACTCCAGCTACAGTGCGAGTCGACTCCAGCTACAGTGCTGGGCAGACTCCTATTCACGAGTCGACTCCTGCTTCAGCCGAGTCAACTCGAGCACGCTGGAAGGCATAACGGCTAGTTTTTTCTCGACTCCAACGGCTCTATTCTTGTCTCTAACGACTAGATCTTTGTTCCCACGCCATCCAAAGCTATAAAATTAAGGAGAGAGCAAGGGGAGAAGTAAGAAAGAGGGAGAGAACACATAGGGAAGAGATTTCAAAGAGATTTTAAGAGAAACCTTCTAAAAGCACAAAAGGGCCATTGAAAGCAAAAGAGAGAGAAGAAGAGCATCTGAGTGAATCTCAAAGCTTCCTCTCCAATTGTATGCTGCCTTAGTGATCCTCTACCTCGTGTGAAATCAGAAGAGGATCAAGTAAAGAAGGAGCCAAGTTCTTTCATGTGCAAAACTTATTTGAGGACTTTTTCTCTTTACTCCATTTGTTTATATTGTTATATCTGCTTGTTTGAGAAGCTTGTATTTGTCTTAAATTTCTATTCTGATATCTTGTAACTTGATTCAATTAAGGGATTAATCAAGAGGTTAAGGGTTGTTGGTGAGCCAGTGAAAACCAACGTTGTAGGTTGTAGTTGGTAATCCAGAAAAAACCAACTGGGTTGGATTGTGAGCCCGTAAAAACAGTCGGATTGGTTCTAGTCGGTGAGCCTGTGAAAACCGACCGAGTTCGTTGTGATCTCGTAAAAACAACAAGTTAGGTTGTGAGCTTGTAAAACAACCAGCTGTAATCTGAGGGATTATAGTGAAATTTTCAAGAGGTCTTGGGGAGTGGATGTAGGTGTTGAGGTGCACCGAATCACTATACATCTTTGTGTTAGTGATGCCTTATCTCTTGTGCTTCATACCTTACATTCATACTTGATTGTGTAATATCTCTAGCTTTGTTTCCTATTGATTTATAAGTGATTGTTTAGAACTTGCTTAGCTTTCACTCCATTCTTACCATTTACATAGATTAAAATTGATCATACAACTATAAGTTAATTTTAGATCAATTACACCCTAAAGTTAAAGTATAATTGCTCTAGCTTAATTTTCCACTGGTTTACTTGTAATTGCCTAGAGCTTAAGTAAATAACATCTTATCATTCCGCTACATTCAATTCAAAGTTAATTAGGAAACATAATTTTTAGAAATCCAATTCATCCCCCCTCTTGGGTTGTCACTTTGGGCAACACTTTGTGTATGATTATGATGCATTCTCTAATAAGTTAGATAAAATTTTGTCAAATGTATGTTTCTTGGCTATGATGAGGTTAGAGATGCATTAATCCTGAAACAATGAATATTTATATCTCTAGACATGTTTTTGATGAAAGCTCTTCTTGGTGGTCTTCTGATGGATCTTATTTCTCAGTAGCTGAGTTTAGATTAGTTTCTGCTGAGGACTGAGTATCTCAAAAAGATATTGTTTCCACAAAAAATGGTGAACCTTCTTCTTCAACTCAATAGTGAGAGTCTTCTTAAGCCTTGCCTACTTTGGATAAAAGTCTATAAAAAAACTAGACTACATGCCTTAAATTCTAAGGAAAATGAACATACTATAAGAGAATAAGAAGACATGAAATACATGAAGTTGAATATGAAGCTCCTGAGGATCCATCACCATTACAGAGAAGCAAGAGAAAGAAGAAAACAGCTGATAGGTATGGAGATTGGAATTATTCTTCCATTGCTTATTGTTATGCTTTTACTATTATTGATCAGCTAGAACCCACTTCATATGATTTGGCCAAAGGCATTGGTGTTTGGGAGGATGCCATGAAAGAAAAGATTTGAGCTCTTAAGAAGAATGAGACATGAAATTTGGTTTCTTTACCTAGTAGTGTTTCTACTATTTCTTGTAAGTGGGTTTATAAGGTAAAGAGGAAGAGTGATGGCACTATTGATTGTTACAAAGCTAGGCTTGTAGCAAGAGAATTTTCACAAAAGTATGGAGTTGATTTTAATGAGACCTTTGGCCTAGTTGCAAAATTAACTACTGTAAGAGTACTTATTTGCTTAGCAGCAAGCAAAAGTTGGTCGTTGTGGTAGATGGATGTCAAGAATGTTTTCTTATATGGTGATCTTGATAAGGATATTTATATGTTGCAAGCCTCCTAGTTTTGTTGACTCCTCTCATCTTGAGTTTTTTTGTAAATTTAGAAAAACTTTGTATGATCTCAAACAAGCGCCTGCTATTACATTGTCTTCTACATAGGCAAAGTATCATGCGACTTCGATAGCAGTTCAGGAGTTGACTTGGCCCACGAGGTTGCTTGATAATTTAGGTCAGGATATTATTCCTTGTTATTGTGACAATGAGAGTGCAATCTGATTGGTGAGGAATCCAGTATTTTATGTAAGGACAAAGCACATTAAAGTTCATCATCATTTTATTAGAAAAAAATTGCAGATAAAGAGGTTGATTTGCTTCTAGTTTCTACGAAGGACCGGCTAGTGGGTATCTTGATCAAAGAATTGGCGGCCGAGTGGTTTGAAGATTTGCACAACAAGCTTGGCATTGTCAGCAAAAACTTTACAATGACGGAAGTTTATAAATCATTGCTTATTCTTATCCTTTAGCAATGATAAAGTTTTATTTTTTAGTGGGTGATAGCTATTCTTATCCTTTAGTAGTTATCAAGTCTTATTTTTTAGTAGGTGTTGGTTTTTGAATTTGAGTAGGAATCAAACATTTCATCTCTATAAACTTTATTTAAACGACCTTTGGTGTATCTTTAGTGTGGCGTCGTGAGGAGTGAGAGAGTTCTTGGAGAGGAGTGAGAGAAAGTCTTTTCGTGGGGCTCATTTTTTTAATTTTTTCTTTCTTCTAATTAGTTTTTTTATATTGTTTGGTGTTTATTTTAGATCTTGAGCGGGCACGATCGATCTACTTCGCGTAATGTGCAATATGTACCATAATAATTGTGCATGTAACCAACTACAGCTAATCTAAGTCTCACTTATCAAGAATGTGTGGCTATGATATATAGTATGCAGAGCTCGGTGGTGCATGAAGTGGAGGGAATAATTTCTAGTGGGATATACTATAGATGTCTTCTTCGACAACGTAAGCTACTAGATGTGATTAGATTTTCAATATCTCCCCCTACATTTTTAAGACATCGTACCGGGAAAAGATTCGCCACATGGTTAAACCCCATTAATTTCATCTAAAAGACCGCAAGGAATTTATAGATGGGCCGGCTCTCCCCCTCCACACTTCACCTCGCACCGAATCTATACGCTAACCCCCCGGCTGCTCTTTCGATTCTCTTGTCGAAGAAAGGGAAAGCGCGCGGAGTTTGGGCGGCGGCGGCGGAGGAGGAGGAGGTGGAGGGTTATCGCCGGAGTCTGGGAGCGCCGAGACCGGGATCTGACGGTGAGCCGGCGGCTGGAGGGCATGGTGGGCAGAGAGCGGAAATCCTAGGAAAGATCCCTTCTTTTTCGTCATCTCTCTGCGGGTGCACTCGGGGAATCTAGGTTTTGCGGCGGGCGATGGAGCAGGAGGAGAGCCGCCGTCGAGGAGGAATGTACGTGGTCCCGCCTCCTCGGGGCCCGGGTCCCGCCGCCGTGGCCGCGGGGGACGACAAAGCGCCGAGGGTTTACGAGGTCTGGATGGCCAACAACGTAAGTGTTGATCTCTTCTCTGCTTTCTCCCTTGCTCTCTCTCTCTCTCTCTCTCTCTCTCTCTCTCTCTCTCTCTCTCTCTCTCTGTAGCAAACTTTTATTCATTTGCCAGTCTACATAGGGGCTGTTAGCAGGTTTCTATTACTGGAAAATTAGGGTTTTAATGTGGTATTCTTGTCACAGGGGACAAAGGGGAAGAAGTTAGGATTTTGGGATTTGATTCCCTCCTTTTATTGATTGCCTTTGTTTGGTACTTGTTGCATCGAGATGTATTGATGCCAAAATTTCAAAATATTCTTATTTGCTGCTGCAAAATAATGTTTGAAGGCTATTAAGAACCGACTTATATTTTTGTTAATCAGAAATTGTCAATAGAATTGGATCCTATCAGGTAAGGTGCTTTTGTTTGTACTTTTGTAGTTAGGTTGGATAAAAGAGATGAGAAGGGGGATTAGTAGGTTTAATAGTGAGTTACAGTAGTTTGATTGATTACGCAATTTGGAAAATTGATGTTGTGTGTCAATCTGATGGAGTGCTTTGTTTGTTTTTAGTTTATTGCAGCCAATTGCAACTTTTCTGAACCATCTGTTTTTGTATCTGTTTTTCATTTCTAGTGTAATACAAAGTTGTTGGTCTATAGCGTCATGATACTCTTCATAATTCAAGAATTATTAGAAAATTTTTTAACAACTAGAAATTTTTGTTACTTGGTCTATGACTAATACAAGTTATGAATTATGTAGTAATTTATATCTAGTGTTTAAATATGAGCAGGAAAAGGCTGTTTAAACATCAACTGGATTTTTTTTGGATATGGAGTACTCGGGAGAAGAGTTCGAGTTGTATTTGAAAATTAATATTTAAAGAGAGCTACAAAACTAGGAATGGCTCCCATTATTCGTTCTTTCATTGTTTTGAGTCCAAATGATTATTTTTTATGCTCTACAATTTGTAGGATTATATTCTGTTTTCAGCTCTTGAGCCCTGTGTTTATCCTTTTTTGTGTGAATCACAAGTTCATACCACATCTGATATGTGATCCTAATAGATCAAGATTGGCATTATAGCCAAAAAAAATAATTGAGCCTACGTCTTGTTAATATGGATAGGAAGTGCTGATCCAAAAGTGTGGCGGGCTAAAAATAGGGGTTCTATGAGATGATAGCATATCTCTTAGCAAGGTGGCTTGAGGTGATTGTGGTAGGTATTATGTCATTTAACAGCCCACACCCCCCCCCTCGCCTTCCTCGAGGTGGGTTTCTTATGTTGGAAATGTGTAAGAAGCATTATATGGATGTTTATGGTGGGTATAAGGCATGGAATTTGAAGGTTGACCGTACTAGTTTCTGATGGTAGTTTGGCTGAATAATATAGGAAGAATTACTAGATTTTCCAGTTGATTACCATGAGTCAATGACACAAAGGCGCAGGATTAGCTAGGCATCACCTTTTTTCTCTTTTCTTTTTCGCCGGGGGGTGGGGGGGGGGGGGGGGGGGTGGGGGGGGGGTGGCTGCGGGTGGTGGAGGGAAGGGTGAGGTTTGGGTTGGTGGTTGCATGCACTTTTATGTATCAATCATGAAGTAAATACACAAATGGGCAATAAGAATTCTCACTTGATTGTATGAGGAAGCTATGGAAGAGAAAAGGCTATTGTTTTAGGTTGATTTTCTTTTTAATAGAAGTAGCTTTTTGGATATGAGCTCCCATTGTGAATATTGACTGGGATAAATTCATTGAAGGTGGATTCTTATTTTAAAATATTGTAATTCTAAATTTTATGTATTAGAAAGAAAAGAAAATAGCTTTATATAGCTATGCTTTGCTAGTGCAACTTCATTGTTGATTTTAGGGACATCTGACTAGAAAACTGGCATCAACAATTGTTGAACCAGAAATATGAAGAACAAGAACAAGGAATAAAGAAGAATCATAGAAGATTGGAGAATTCCTAAGTCAATATATGCTCAGATTTTTCCGTTCTCTCCATAAAAGCAAATATATGGTACAAGAGCCTTATAGAAAATTAGAGAGAGAGAGAGAGAGAGAGAGAGAGAGAGAGAGAGAGAGATCAGTGGAGGTAGTTTAAATTCACTAGGAAAGAGAGTTCTCAAGGCAAATGAGCAGCATCATTATTAGAAAACTGGGCGCGGGAGAGAGAGGGGGGGGGGGAGTATGAGTTCACTAGGAAAAAGCATGCCCGAGGCAAATGAGTGGCATCATTATGGAAAGGGTATGTAAGTGCTTCCATTCTTCAGTACCTTAGTAGCACCAAGGCTGACTATGAGATGATGCCTATGGTTAAGCTTGACAGCCTGCTTGTGGCTGCCCTTGACTGGTTATGACACTTAAGCGGAGCTTTGCTATGAGCATGTTCCTTCAGTCTTCTCCTGCGACTTGGTAAGTGGGTCGAAGCTAGATTGTTACAGTTTTTAGAAACATTTGGTGTTGATCTCACATCATATGTGCATTTTGCAGAATGGAGGTAAAGCAGCCTGATACTCTTAACATAGAATGCATAGATCATTGGTAAAAGTTGTTCATGGTCATCACATCAACCTTTTCTGTAGTTCCTGCGCCCTTCCTTCCCTGCTGGAGGAAAGGGAAAAACACTGCCTCACTTTCCAAATTCTTTATAGGACCAACAGGTTAATGGAGGTGGTTTGAATGGACCGAGGGAGTGAGGGAGTTGAGAGGCTGTAGAAGGAAGGGGGTTGGGTTTGTTAGGTTTAAATGAAGGTATGTAGTGAGGGAAATTGAAGACTATGGGTTGACTGAGGGTGGTTGTGAACTGTGGCTTGGAATCAAGAAAGCTATCAATTCCATTTCCTTTTTTATCATTGTTACTTTTGGATTCACCAACAAGTTTGATGCTGTTTTGCTGGTCATATTGGATGTCTAACACTAACATTGAGGTGATCTTAGCAAAGTCGTCTTATAAAATACATTTCTTTATGGGCTCTATTATATTGTCCAATCTGTTTTTTCATTGATTTTTATAAAGTACGTCTGAGATACTCTTGTTATTAACTAAGAAGGCGGTTATCTGCTAATGATGTGGGGGGCCTTTATCTCTTATCAGGTTATCACATACTGTTTTGAAAAGTAATCTAAATCATAATAGTACATTGGCTGAATAATGATTGAAAGGTTGAGATCAGTCACGCTCCCCAATGTAATATATAACCCCCCCTCTGTATCAGATTCACTCTTCTTGAATGAATCATTTGTATAGTTATGCAAATAGAACTAAGAGGGAGTACTTTTGTTCTCCTTAAGCTCTTCTTTTTTTCTTCCCCTTTTGTACTTCCCTCCTATTTTCCTCCTTTTCCTTCTTTCTCCCTCACTTTTACTTTCCCTATCCAAAGCTTGATACAAGCATTTCTGCAACCAATCTTCCTCTATTTCTTGCAGATACATTGGTGGCCAGACATGGTAGAACCTGGCAATATCTATACTTATGCTATGAATTACTATTTTTTTCTCCTCTCTCCTATAGTTCTCTACTTCACATCTGCAACCTTAGCTCTTGCTTTCCCAAACTAATCTGTTTTCTTGCTGAGTTGTTGTTCTATTGATGTATCATACCATAGCAGCCTTTTGATCAAACCTATTTTTCATGTATCGATCACCTTAATTTGATCTTTAGAATTTGCAACTTCTCTATTTACTTTTTCTCCTAGTTCTTTCCATTAATGGAACGAATGATGAACGTTTGACTTGTGGAATAAATTACTGTAAACCTTATTGCTGAAAATCAGTGAGTTCCTTGCTATTTCTTTTGGTTTTTCACATCTGCTAATTGTAATTTTTTGCTCCTTTTTCTGGAAACATATGCTCCCAGAGACTAAGTGTTGACAAATAAATCTAGTTTAGGAGATGTCACCATTCACTAGTTTTTAATACTGCACAGTAGTTAAATTTTTCCCAATAAAAACTATTTAGAAGATGTCTTCTATCTCGAAGGGGCTTATTTTAGTGGCGTCTTGTTTAAGGTCAGGATTGCGGTGAGATGTTGGTGATGGAAGGACGATAGTTTTGTTACACTTTTAGTTGCTAACACTTCACTGGAGTCTCATTTTTCTAATCTTTCATTGATTGCATGGTATCTAATGGGCATGGGCATTTTGGCTAACCAATTTGGTAGACTAAAGGTTTAGGTTGTCTTTAGACTTAAATGAAATTGATGTAATATCAAGTTGGGGACCTGGTGAAATCACTTGAGGTGTTGGAAAAATAGTTTCACATAGACATTTTAGAAGGTTATGAGGTAGAATGATAATCTTTTATTTTCTACTTGTACTATTTTTGTACTACTTTTTTAATATAAGTTGGTTGCCGAAGGTCCGGCCGAGTAGGAATAATTTGAAAATTGGTAGCAACAAGCTTCTACTTTGCCTGTCATACCCCTTAGGGTTCTTGTTGGAAACCTGTCCTCCCACTTGCTTCCTAAAGAATCCTCTCCTCTCTTTTCTTTAAAAGATCCGCTTGCCCAAGCCAGCACCCAAATCTGCTCTGCACTGAGTCAAACTTCTGGTAACTTGGATTTGGAAAACAAATGCTTTGAGAATCATAAAATTGTTACAAGAGAAAACTTGTTAGAAAGAGGAGAAATGATTTTTTTAATGTTTGATATCTACTTCCAACGAGGCTAGAGTCCAATGAGCAACTCTACTTTTTTTCAGAGACTTATGAAGTTACACTATAGTTATCTATTGAAACTCAAGGGTGGTCCAGAGTTTTATTTTTGTCCTCACAAGTCTGGAAACGCTTCAGTTTCAAGTGGAATTAAACAATAAGAAGACTTGATTACCTTGCAAATCCTCAGCCTATTCAAAAAGAAAGCTTCCTCAATCATCAATAATGTAAAAAGGTTCCTTGTATGGTATTGGATGGGTTTGACTTTAGGAGGGAGAAGGAAAAAGCCAACTGTGGTTAGAAGTATCTCGGGAGTTGTGTACTAAGACTCAATTGGTATAACTCATTGGGCAACTGTAGAAGAAGCAATTCTGTTGAATTAGACTTTGGAAGTTTTGTAGACTTGGTTTCTGTTTTATGTATTTGAAGTTTTTTTCCTTTTTTTATAAAGAAAAGTTTGTAGATGTTTCTGTTTTGGTCTATTTTGTTACCATGATGGTCATGTCCAGGTTCTCGATAGACAACAAATTATCGTATTTGCTGGATTGAATGGGCATAGATTCTACCTTTCTAAAAAGCCAGTTGGATGGGGATCGGAGCGAAACCTGAGTATCTGGGTAGTCCTTGAATTGACTTTACAACCCTAGGAGAAAAGCTACCAGAATATTTACGTATTTGCTGGATTGAATGGGCATAGATTCTACCTTTCTAAAAAGCCAGTTGGATGGGGATCAGAGCGAAACCTGAGTATTTGGGTAGTCCTTGAATTGACTTTACAACCCTAGGAGAAAATCTACCAGAATATTTATCACTTTTGTCACCTATCCACTTTATATCAAAGCTTGACATGTTATTTTGTTACCTCAATTTAAGAAAATCTTTTGCTTAGCTATTGTAACTATTCAAGGAATGCTCTTTCTTTAACTTGACTTTTGCATGCTCCAGTAGTTAAGCCTTAATAAAACTGATTTACTTTTGACTTTATAAAATTTGAGTATATCCATTTTCCTCCTCACCAGGACATGCAGCATATATTTACAGGGTTATTAATAGTGTATTCATCAGTAATGGGGTTGATCATTTGTTTTGCAGATTTTTTTTCTTAAAGGGAGGTTCGTCTTTGGGCCTGACGTGAGGTCATTGTTTCTCACAATATTCCTCATTGTTGCACCTATGTCAATTTTTTGTGTATTTGTCGGCAGAAAACTAATGGATGGTTTTTCTCATCATTTGGGAATATCGATAATGGTAGTAGCGGTTGCATTCACATTATATGTGAGTATCATTTTGTCATGTTTATATATTATGCTTTTTCTCCAAATTTTTGTTGAAGGTTTTATTTAGGCTTTACTTGCAAATAATCTCATAGTGGTATTTGATATTTAAGAAAAGGATTTTCCATATTATTCAGAAGTTGACTATTTTAAGTAAATCCTGTGCTTGTAACCGGAAAGCCTCAAGTTTTCTTTATGTACTGTGCTTGATTGTCTAAATTGCTGCTGTGTTTTAGATAAGTTAATGATATTCTCAGTACATCCTGAAATACTGGCAGAAAATGGATTCTGCATTACTACTATATTATTTATTCACATCCAGCAAATTGTTCATACTATTGCCATAATTTGTTTCATTCAGTTTTCCAGCTGCCTAAATTACTTGAAGTTAGTACTGAAAATATCAGTGTCAATTCTGTTCAAATGTGTTTATGGTGTTTTTAATGAAGACTTATTACAATAAATTTCAGGAGAAGCCTGTAAATATTCTTTTATATCTATATTTAGTTCTTCAGCTTTACTGAAAACAACTCTATGGGAATGACAAACGAGTTTATGTTTAAACATCTCTCAAATTGAATTCAGCCCAAGCATCCAAGATTGTCAGCAAGGAATCTTTGTGTCTTCTTCCTTGTTTTCCGATGGAAAAAAAAACCTGCAATCTGGTCCTTGCATAAATTTGAAAGTGCTTTGAAATTCCTTTTTGAGACAACTTATTTGAAGTAACAAAAGTTGTCATATGCTTGGCTTTTCATCTAAACCTGGATTCATCATGTCTTAAGATGCATGCCAGTGATGGAGTTGGAAATGGAACTTAGTTACTTCTTTGAGCCTCTCTCACCCATTGCCCCATGAGAAATGGTTGCTATGCTTGCTCGCCCATCTTGTGATTTTCACTTGTTTCATACAGTAGATATCCTAGTTAAATACCAGGTAAATAGCACAGTTTATTCTGCTCTACAAGATGGAAGTGGAAATAAAAAATTGTACTATTCTTCTGCTAAAATTTGGATTTTTTTAATGGAGTTTTTACCAACTACTTTGTCAATTGGAAAAAAAGAGGCCATTGTGACTTTCAAAACAACATGCCTTGTGTAACTGATGTTTCCTGATGTTGGTCATTTTTGCCTTTATTCCTATTGACTAACCCATATAGTCCCCGCAACAGATTACTTTAACTAACAGGCTTCTGAGTATTAACCTTATTGACTTGTTAGAATTTTTTGAGTTCATGCCCATATCTTCCTTCCAAGTTAAATATCTTGTTTACTATCTGGGATTTTCATGGCTTGTGAAATGCAAGTAATTGGTAGATCAAAATATGAATTATTTTGCCTCCCGTGAGCCCGGACTCAAATGTATCGAAGGAGCCATATATTTTATACTATGTTATATCATCAGTGACTATAATTTTAATCCCAGTTGTCACACCTTCCTCTATTTGGAAGAGGTTCTCGGTTCATGGGAGGTTCATCCCCAATATTTGGTTCTGGGTAATTTAATTCTGGTGGGTCTTCTCTTTTTTCTCCTACATATGCAATACTTTGACTGGATGTTTGCTGATGATTTCAAGATGAAATTAACATAAACTGAGGCGACTCTAGGTTAGTAATAAGACTCAGCTAAGTTTGAGTATCTAATAAAAAACTTCCTCCTCATTTTATTTGTAGATTGATTCTAATACACGATAATTTATTCAATGATGATATATTTTTGTGCTCAATGCTATAACCTATTGTTTTAAGGAAACAAAAATTTAATTCAGGCTATGTGTTTCAGGATATAACTCTTCTACTTCTCACATCTGGTAGAGATCCGGGTATAATACCTCGTAGTGCACATCCTCCGGAACCTGAAGACTATGCGGAACTAGGGGATGATGAAACTCCAGAGTTACGTTTACCTAGAATAAAAGAAGTTGTTGTCAATGGGGTCACTGTGAAGATCAAATACTGTGATACATGCATGCTCTATCGACCTCCTCGCTGTTCTCACTGCTCAATCTGCGATAACTGTGTGGAACGTTTCGACCACCACTGCCCATGGGTTGGGCAATGCGTAGGGCTTGTAAGTTTCGTAAGTTTTAGATATGAATACTTAAGCTCTATTGTCAATGTTGATATGGAATTTACCAGTATATGATAACTTTAGAATGGAATAATTGAGAATCTAAAAGATGGGAGAGAACTTGTAATATTGTGAATTTTTCCTTTCTATAGTCATCAGCTTATTTCTTTTGTTATTGTCCTAACGAGATTGGCTTTTTAGCTAGTCTAATGAGAACAGCTGGCAGCATAGCAGTTCAGATGGCATAAGTATAAAGTTATGCTAGTAGAACTACAGTCAAGTGTATGATTACTTTAGAATAGAAAAGGAGTAATTAGGAATTTATGAGACAGGAGATAACTTGCAATATTGTAATTATATCCTTCCTGTAGTTATATGAACGTCATCAATATATACTTGGTTGGTGTTTTTCTCTTTCTATTGTCCTAGCGAGGTCAGCTTTTAAACTAGTCTAATGAAGACAACTGTATTATAGATGGCCTGAATGTAAAAAATTATGCTCATAGCATTACAGATCCATTTTGGCTATCCTTTGGCTACTAACCTCATGAGCTTTTTACAGCTTGTTATTTTCGCTGGCTTGATCCAGTGCTATACCTTCTTATTGTCATATTGCTAATCACTGATCTATTTTATGTTTTGATGCAGCGAAACTACCGATTCTTTTATATGTTTGTCTTCTCAACAACTCTACTCTGCTTGTATGTTTTCGGCTTCTGCTGGGTATATATAATTAGAATCAAGAATGCTGAGCAAACATCTATCTGGAGGGCAATGATCAAAACTCCAGCTTCCATTGTTTTGATAATCTACACTTTTGTATGCGTGTGGTTTGTTGGCGGTCTGTCTGTCTTCCATCTGTATCTCATTAGTACAAACCAGGTATTGATTTGCCTTCCAAGAATTCCCTTGTAAAGACATTTTTGTCAGGAACATCTTTTTCTTAATTTTTTGCTAATTTGTTCTCTTTCTTTGTAGACTACATATGAGAACTTCAGAAAACATTATGATCAGCGAGATAACCCATACAACAGAGGAGTAGTTGCGAATTTCAAAGAAATTTTCTTCACAAGCATTCCTCCTTCAAAGAATAAATTCCGGGCAAGAGCACCACTCCAACGGGGATTACAGACAAGATCACCGAGCGGAGGTTTTATTAGTCCAAACATGGGGAAGTTGGTAGGCGATCTTGAGATGGGCAGGAAGCCTGTGACATGGGATGAAGCAACGACTGGGATGGATGTTAATGATTTGCAAGCAGGTTTGAGTGACACCAACATTTTGGATGACAAGAATGGTGGGTTTGGTGATGTATCCCCTGATTTAAGCAGGGAGGTCCTCCCAACAGAGAGGTTCGAAGGGCGTGCAGCATTCCACCCAAGGCGGCCGAGTTGGGGACGTAGAAGTGGAAGCTGGGAGATGTCACCGGAAGTATTGGCTCGGGCAGCTCGAGATGGGTAATCGGATCGGGCAAGTAGAAATCGGTGAGGTTTCTGTACAGAGACACGAATCAGAAGGCAGCAATCTAATGCAAGCGGATGCGCAGCTGAGAGGGCAGGACTGATGCTTCACATGTTAGTCTTTGTTGTACTCGTGTGCAGTTGGGGAAGGAGTACAGATTGTATTCTGCATGGATACCGTGTGTCGATATGATCCTTTCATGTTGTTTGTTTTCTTTTTCCTTTTCTTTGCTTCTTGCAGCTTGTGTGATGGTTTGATTTGTTGAGGCATTGATTTTCAGGACTGGACTCTTGTTTGGTTGGGTGGGATGTGTGTCTGTATATATACATACTGATGGAGTGGTAATTCTAGAAAAATAATAATGAAAAACATGTATTGTTTGATCTGGATCTCATTTTAGTTGAGTATCATGATCTTTTTTAAGTTGTGACCTTGTTGCAAGGCACCTATTTTGAGTCAATTTACATTCACCCCGTCTATTTTATCTCCTCAAATTGTACCACCAAAGTAAAATAAAAGGAGCGATTGCACAATAAGTCTAAATTGTAGCTATGGAGGCTGGTATCTTGCCATCCGATGCTCCTTGTAGTAAATCCCCAATAATTCAAATTTTTAGGGTTTTTTTTTCCTTGGTAAAGACGGTTTTGCATTAAAAATATACTTAATTATTGATTTTGTAAGAAAGAAATTGGATTTCTTTCTTTTTTTATTTGCTACATATGCGCATATGGATTTGTGGTAACTTGATGTGCGTCGCCTATGTCCTGCTTAGATCAAGGAAAAAATTGTCTAGAAACCTTTAAATATGCATTTTTTACCAAAAAATCCAACTTTTCTTTTTTGCAAAATCGGTTATCGGGTGGGTTTTTGTGCAAAATTTATTTTTAGAAATTATGTTGTATACGCCGTACCAGTCTGAACCGGATAGTATAGACGTATCGTACCAATTTAGTACTGGTATTCGATACGGATAGCATACCGATTCGGTACTGGTATCCGGTACGAGCAACGTACCGAATGTCAGTACGTTAAAAATCTTCATATCATATCGATACTGTGCTAGTATGGCACTGGTACGGAGTCGGGTATCAAAACGGCGAACTTTAATCATAAAATTATCATGTGAAAACAAAAATTTTTACAATTTTAATTTTACTTTTGAGTGTTTTCATTGTTTATTAGGAGATGTTATTGCATGGCTCTTCCTTTTTAAGTGACATGCTTAGTTACCACAATCTATGCATCCCTATAACGAACATGGCAACAAATGCTCTTGCACGGCTCGATGAATATGAGGCGCCTTTTTATTTTGACGCTGTTATTGAATAAATACGTCCATGTTGATTCTTTCCATCAAAAAGTCTTCCTGATACACAGTTCTTTTTTTTTTTCCTAAGGGAAAACGATCACACGGCAGCTAAATCTTATATTATAAACATTGACAGCTGATGTAATGACAACTCATCAGATAATCTTAGTGGATGAGTTAGCCACGTCCATCACAGATGCCACGATGTTGGTGTTTCAGTAAATTCAATACTCAAAAAATAGGATAATTTTTGAGAGAGAAAATAGGACAAATTATTACTGAGTTGATCATACATAAACTCAAAATCTTGAGTAGCCTATAACTTAATCCTGAGTTCTTTGTTACTTTAATTTAATAAATGATGCTTTTGGTTTTTATTGTCTTAATGAAATTTAATGGGTGACTGTCTTTTTTTTTTAAAAAAAAATGAAGTGGTTTTGAAATAACCATGTTCAAGTTAGCTATCAAAACCATGTCTTCTAAGTCTTTAGATTTTAAACTCAAGTGATATTGCATCAGTCACATCAATCTAGATATTGATCAAAGGATTATAAAATTGATTTAACACCATGATAGCAGATTTAATTTCAAGCCCCAAATCTGTATTTATGTAATAGGAAGAGTACGGTGATCAAGTTCTAATTACATCGGGTGTAATTTATACTTTTTTGAATTAGATGATGGAGCTTCGCATCGATGATTTGAGTTGTCGGATTTGTCATATCTTTTTTAAATTACTTTTATATCAAAAATTCTATAGCATATGTATAAAGTGGTCAAAAATTGGATAGTCTAAATAGCATGAGAAAAATCATTTGATACGTAGGCTAGAGGTCTTCACATCACATAATTTTTGATATATAAGTAGTTTAGAGGTGGTAAATCATACCCAATGGTTTGGATCATCGATGTGCATCCTTTAGCATCTAATTCAAAAGAAAATGTTGTAACTCTATAAAAATTATACGAGGTGTAACTTGATCATGATATTATATATTGATCTAGGAGGATAAACAAACTTGATATGGATTACTTTAGCTACTACATGTAAAGTTGGATATGATTCAAGAACATCAAGAAATCCAATCATCATCAAACTTCTAGAGGCTATAATTTGATCATATAATGCCCAATTGAGATGATCATTTTTCATATCAGTAGCCTTTTGAGATCTACAATGTAGCACCAACCCTTAATAGAGTTGAAACTCCAAATGAGGTTGAAACGGGCCAAAATTCTATCATTTGGGCCCTGAAATGTCCTGGTCAAACCAAAAATTTTCTTTTTATGATAGACTTTGACTAGATGTATCTTTTAATTCAGAAAGTTGATGTAGGAGTTGAGATTTATTTTTTATTTAGATTTTTCATATTTATTTATACCAGTTATGTCTATTTATGCAAAGCTGATCTTATTCAAACTAGGAGAAAAATTCGATATGAACTATGCAAGGATGGACCTCACTATTATTATAAATAAAAGTTGTATATCTCAGTTTTAATTCATCAATTGATCATCAATGAAAGAAAAAGAGACCTAAACCCTACATTCACCAATTTTTCTTTTCTATTTTTTTTTAAGAGATTCGAGTTGAGCAAGTTGAGAAAATTCTTTCTTCTCCCTAATTAAATCAAGTTGGTATCAGAACCTCTATCTTCTACATCTATAGAAGACTTAATTTTTAGTTTAAATGTGTGAACAATATCAGCAATCCAAAAAAGAGCTATCGATGCTTGAGATATATCAAAAGACAAAGATGAGTATGACTGCTGGTTCTACCTCTATAGATAATGAGATGAGAGGACGTCTCACAAAACTGGAAGAGAAGATTTTCCAACTCGCCAAGATTGTGTCTTGATTGGTGATATCTTTAACACAAGCACTAGCAACTCCTATAGCGAAGCTATTTCTCAAGTCTGGATATAAGGATCTACCATCTAAGAAAGAAGAGAAAGGCCGAAAACAATCTCTAAATAAATCCAAGCGGATCGGCCGTGAGGCAAAGAAGTAAGTATTTCTCCATCTTCAATTCTAATTTAGTAAGAGCTAAATCCTCTAGACATGGAGGGTCTGAATCTAGGAGGATCACCAGATTTGATGTGGATCAATTTTGCGATTGATAGGGATGGATAGGGTTCAAGAGACAAATCTACGACACTGGAAAGCGGGATCACATACCAAACTTTTGAAGACTATAATTTGATCATACGACATACGATCAAGATGATATTTTTCTTCATATCAAGTAAATTTTTGAGATCTACAGTATAATGCCAACCTCTTAGATATTTGAAATAGGCTGAAGTTCCATCATTTGGGCATTGAATGGGCCGATCAAATTGATTTTTTTTCCAAAAAAGATTTTGATCGGACATATCTTTCAATTTAGAAAAAATTAGGTAGAGTACCAGAAGATAAAGTTGATGTAGGAGTCGAGATCTACCTCTTGTAGGTTTTAGTTTCTTCATGTTTATTTTATTAGTTATATCTATTTTTGGAAAGCTAGTCCCGTTCGAACTAGGAGAGAAATCCAACTTGAATTGTGTAAGGAAGGATCTTTTTATTATTATAAATAGAGGCTATGTTTCTCAATTTTAATTCATCAATTGATCAACAATGAAAGAAAAAGAAACCTAAACCCTGCTTTCATCATTTTTTTATTTTTCTCCATGGATGGCTCATATACACACACAAGCACTAAGGTTTTATTAGAGAATAAGAGGAATTGCACCAGAAATCATATCACGATTGAGAAGGCTATAACAGCAAAAACTGTTTAATTCATATCTTATATAATTGAATAATCTATTTCACTATTAATGATTAAGAAACAAGATGTTTGGCAGAAGAGAAATTAATTAGTTATTCATTAAGATTTAATTTGAATAATGACCATGTACATGAGGATGTACAACATAGAGATGTCGAATTCAATCCTTTTTGATTTGCACTAGAATTTTAGTTTGTTGCTCATTTGAGGTATGTTGAAGGTGCATATTGCAGTACTTCAATAGAAGTGCAAATAAATGTAATCATATGATAAGTGCTTGAGAACTAAAATCTCACATAGAGATACATGAGACTTCTCGTTTAGTAATGTAAAATAACACAGAGTGCATCCTTAGCTCAGTAAGTTGGCACCTCTCTTTGCTTAAGAGAGGTCCAAGATTTAAAACTTGGGAGTCATTGTTGCTCAGTTATGCAGCCTAGGGGGTGAATTGGGTTCTTCAAAAACTTTATCTAATAATGCAGCGGAATAAGTGCTTGATAGAAAAATATAGACTTTAACAGCAAACTGATAAGTAAATATGCTGAAGATAAATACAAGAAAAATAAGTAACGCAAACACAAAAAATTTATAATAGTTTAGTGCCAACCCTACACCTACGTTCATTCTTTAAGACTTCCTTCTTGCGAATTTTACTATAATGAATTTTACTATAATCTTTTTTAAATTACAGCTCGATTGTTTTACATGAGATTACAATTAACCCAGCTGATTTTTTCAGGCTATCAACTAAAACCTATACTGAATATTTTACTCGAGCTCACAATCAACCTAGTCAATTTTTCAGGGCAATCAACCGCAACCTAGTTATTTCACAAGTACAACCAAACCTTACAAACCAACTAATTTTTATGGTGTCAGCCACACCAAAAATTTTACACGAAATTTTCTAATCTCGTGCACTAAACAAGGATAGAAAAATACACAATAACCTCTACAAAGGTTGGCTTGATGCCGTTGAAGCTCAAGTTTGATTGCTCTAAAAATTGGAATCTTGGTGCGTAGAGTTCAGCACTTTTTCTTTTTTCTTTTCTTGCTCGCTCTTGATTTTATGATGGATTTCAATGATTTGGAGTTGAAGCTTTCTATCTACGAATCTTTAGAAGCTCACTCTGAGGTGGGAGGATGCTTTGGATGGTCACTTATCATATTGATCCTCAAATTGAAGCCCAAGAAGTGTTCACTTGTATTCCTTTTTGTTTGCCTCATCCACTCAATCTCTTTAATTCACCATCTTCTCTAATTCAATTTGGAAGCATTTATAGCTTGAAAAGTTGTTGGAGAGTTATTTCTAGCCGTTGAGAGCGAATATGGATGTTTTGTTTATGCAGAAAACTAGCCATTACTGTTGTCAAGCGTAGATGGGTCGACACAAATTCTTCAGGAGTCGACTTGTGATCTTCAAGAGTCGACTCGTGATCTTTAGGAGTCGACTCATGAAAGGATTGTTTTTGACTGTTTTCTATTTTCAACCTGTGGCTTTTTGGGGTCGACTCCAGGGGTTTGAAGATTGACTTCTCCACTACAAAAACTTTCAAAATACTTCAAATATTTTTCCAACTTTGAGATTTGTTCTTTTAGGCTTCTTCATGCATTTCTAACCTTTCAAACTCACTGAGCTCTCTATAAAACATATTGACTACTCCACAAAATCATTGGTATCACACTCAAATATTTTGTACTCATCAAAATCAATTTATTGGGTCAACAATCATGTATATAAAGATTAAGATCTAGACACGGTAGCATAGAAAATTAGTGACCCGGAAACTTGAGTTTAGTGTGAAAAGGAGTTCAACAAGAGTATGGTTCTCTCTCTCTCTCTCTCTCTCTCTCTCTCTCTCTCTCTCTCTCTTTCTCTCTCCACGTATGCTCGGTCATTAGTGAAGTTGGGATGGGTCCAAACCCTTCTGTTCTCCACCAGGATGAACTCAATGATCATTTTCCATCCTGAGATTGGATTAGTCCATGTTCAAGGCTACTTTTCTTTGCTCAAGGAGGCTATTGAGCAATATCCTTATACTAGTCTTGATCGTCAACAAATATTCCTTTTCTCATAAAAAAAAAATATAGCATGTCTCTAGAAATTTCAAGGAACACATTAGCAACTAAAACCGGCACACAAAATTTGATGCGATTCATGGAGGTAGCCGAACGATATTGCTAATTCAGTAGCTCCCAAAACTTAATTCTCACGGAACCTAAGATGTTAGTATAAACTTATGATAACTTCCTTTATTTGTGATGTAGTTCAAGTGCAAGAATCACTGAATATTCCTTCATGTTGGGCTTTGCAAAAAGAAAAGAAGTCATGCTCTTATTTCTTTTTCTTGTAGAGATCACCACTTCTGTTGCCTGAGGAAAAAGAAATCCTAGAAGAGTTAGAAAAGGCATGCCAACAAAAGGACTCGAGCAACCTCAAATGGCACATGAGACAAACTTGCACTACACCTAAACCCATATATCTCGCTCATCTCTAGTGAAATTTAAAGCACCCTTCTCGCTCTCTTGCTTAGGAAATTAGAGTTTCCAAAACCTAAGAGGAATCTAATTAATCTTGTTCATGAACTCAAAAGATCCATTTATATTCTGCAACAAATAGAAAGATATAGGTCTAATGTATGCATTTCACATACTCTCAACTCTAAAAGCTAATGTCGATTACATAATTCACGCAAGCAGGAATCAGAAGCTCATGAGAAACCCATGCTGAATTTGGATGGCATCTCTTGCCTCTCTCCGTAAGCAATTTTTCTCCTTCCTAGACTGGATAAAGCTTGGTACAACCGTATAGCATCTTGATGGACAAGCTATATATATTAAAAAAAATCACAATGCCACAATTAACAAGGATGCACTTTTGACCTAATCTTCATATCGAGGATGGCTTGAGAACTCTGCTTTGTGGAACAGTTGAGCATGACCTCTCTCTCTCTCTCTCTCTCTCTCCCCCCCGCCCTATCAAGTCCAATTGATTCACGCACTCAAATTTGATTTGTTTTGGGAATACTCTCTCCAATTTAGGGGTGGTAATTTACTCCAGGTACCCAACCCAATCCAAACCTTATGGGGCAGATTTTATCTGACCAGTTTAGAATTTGTTGTGGGTATGGGACTTCATTCTAAAGCCTATAGTAGATCTGGGATGGATGTGAATAATGGCAGTGCCCGCCTAGGACTCGATTTAATTATATATAAGCTTTCACCAATTGGACCCGCCCAACCCTTTGCTTCAAATCCAGATTATTGTTTATACATTACTGATTTAGGAAGTTTTTTTATATACTTTTTTTTGGTTGATCTACACCATCACAAGGCAGCAAAATTCAAACTATATATTCCTTGATGCTTATAACGATAATGGAGAAGAAAGTATTGCGACTGATCGTGAAAAGATTAATCATGTGAAAGGATACAAGATACATATTAGTTGTTCATTTTTTAGTTGTGTACCTTTTTTAGTTTAAGGAACACTTGATTTCCTAAAGAATAATATTTATGTTGTTACTTTCTATTATTATTGAAAATTGGTTTTGTATGTCCTATGTCTTAGACTCTCATTTTGTTTAATGTTATGTAAAGTACTAAAAATTTTCTTTCATATTCTTTGTTTATTTGTTTATTTTATATAAAAATAAGTTTTTAACTTTGTTGTCCCGATTCATCCTAATCCACGCCAAAACTCTACATGCCCGATCTACTCAGGGCAGGTATGGGTATGTGATTTCTAATTGTAGACAGATTAGGTAATGGCCTATCAGACCCTTATCCATCTCATTGCCATCCTTACAATTCTAACCATTCACCAACTAACTTCACATTTAAAAAGTGTTTAGAAATGTTCTCTATTCCACTAAAAGTCTATGCCTCCCAATTTTCTCTGGTTTATTATGCATTCAATATATTATTCTCTATTCATACCTATATTATATTTCATATAATTAAATTAACTATAACTATAATTTTATTTTATTCTATTTATTACTTTAAAATATGTACTCCTCGTGCCGGGTTGCTAGTAATATATAATATATGCAATTTAAAATGGTCACAGTGGGCTTCTTTATTTTTCACAAAACTCAAGCTGAGCCTGCATTGTGATTTGACTTGGTCTGACTTGCTTAAACTTGCGTCGGATGGGTTTGTTAATTACGAAATCCTCCAAATGTTTAGTAACTGTTACCTATCAATCCGTAAAATGTAATTGGAACACAGTAGAGGTTTTCAATAATTATGTTGGATTAAGGTTTACTTGTCTTAATTTGATTATAATTGATCTCCTTTGTGCATATAATTTTTAAACTCAATGCCAAATCTAATCCAAACTGCACCAACTATTCTCAAATTCCTCCTCATGCAAGCCCTGACTAAAATGAATCCCCAAACATGAAGGAAATTTGAATAATCGATGACATGAGACAATATTTTGATCTTTTACTAATAAATAAAACCAGTAAACCATGCATAAGTTAGTGCATCATAGATCAAGACATATAGCTTGACACCACATTGCTGCACTAAATACTCTCAATATAGTATTGGGCATTGTAAATTAGTTAATTCTTGATAATAGAAATATGGGTATGGAAGGTTTTGTCATGAACAAGTTATTTGCAATGGGCAGATGCTCCTATCACTATGTGAATTGTAACATATTGTCTATGTCCCATGTAGAATCTCAGCATGTGTTCATCATGAAAAATATTATTTTTTGTCTCTAGTAATTTCAAGAACATATTAGCAACTAAAGCGAAGAACATATTAGCAACTAAAGTTTAGTCAACGTGGATGATAACTTTATATGTGATGTAGTTCCATATGCTCTTATTTCTTTTAACATGGATATTATTACTTCTTTTGCCCAAAGAAGAAAGGTATCCAAAAAGAGTTAAAACCTTGTCCCATAAGAAGAAAGACTTGACCACTGCCAAATGGATATGCAATGACCTTACACTTTACGTAAACCCATTGATCTCCCTCACCGCTAGTGAAAAATATAAAGCACCTTTCTTGCTCTTTTACTTGGAGAAACAGAGTGGAAGCTTGTCTGGAACCACTTGGTGCAATTTCGTGGATCATTTGAAAAGAAAGAAACTCAAAAACTTTTCTCAACAAGCGACACGACTAAGAGACCATCTTAAGATACTCCATAGATGCAAATTCAAAAACTCTGGCGAGCTATAATCTCATGGAACTTTATATTGGTGATTATCTCAATAAACTTAGTCTTCTCGGAATTATCAGCAACTGATGTGTTCATGGCAGATGGGTATTCATTGCACTGATGCATACTCAGCTCTTTAATTCTGGCTAGATAATGATGTATTGGTTTATTCTTAATAAAACAGGGTGGTTAACACCTCCCTTCTTCTCGAGAAAAGTTAAAAAACTTAAAAGACTAGCTAGAGTGTCCAACTCCTAAGAGGAATCTAATCTTGCTCATGAACTCAATCATCTATTTCTATATTCTAGATCAATAGAAAGAGATAGGTTCAAGGCATGTGTTTTCAGTTACTATCAGCTCTAAAAGTTGATGTCGATTACATGATTCAGTGGGCCATCATCTACTATGTTGCATTTAGGTGACCATCTGTAGCCTTTCTCCATAGGCATTCTTTCTAAATGGGATAAAGCTTGATGATGACTTCATAGCACCTTGACCGACTAACTACCAAAAAATCTACATGCCACGCTAACAAGCAATCAATTTTCCCCTTATCTTCATATGACCTATCTGACATGGCTTGAGAAGTCATCTTTGATGAACTAATTGAGCATGGACATGGTAACCTGTAAAGCTAAGCCTTATTTGTGAAACACAGGAAAAGTAGCCATAGAATTGACCATCGTGCCATGATGTGGGGTCCTCTCAATTGTAAGAAATATAACCTATACCGCACCAGCAGCACCGCCGTGTACACCATCAATTACCAAGGTGCGTCCCTATGGGCCAATCACACAATGAGCAGATGATGGATGGAACCTAGTGATTAGTGGTATGCACGGCCATATGGTGCACATAGTGTACGGTATTGAGTTTTCAAAAGATCCAAGTGGCTTCCACTCGAAAGAATCAACATGCTACATATGCTTTCATACAATGTACTATATGCATCAGCACCGTCGTGTACACCATTAATCACCAAGGTGCATTCCTATGGGCTAATCACACCATGAGTAGATGATTGATGAATGGAATCTAGTAATTAGTGGTATGCACGGCATATGATGCACATAATGTACGAGTTTCCAAAAAAAAAAAAAAAAAAAAAAAAAAAAAAAAAAAAAAAAAAAAAAAAAAAAAAAAGAAAAAAAGAAGAAGAAGAAGAAGAAGAAGAAGAAGAAGAAGGGGATCCAAGTGGCTTCCACTCGAAAGAATCAACTTGCTATTTATACTTTCGTACGACTCAAACTTCCCCTCTCATGCCTTAATATATGATGTGATTGATAGCAATCACATCCATATCATTTGGGGAGCTGGTGTTGTTTTTCCTTTGTGTGGTTCCTATGACAGCTATTTTATGAATTTTAAGAAATTTTCATATAGGAGTAGCTATCAGACCAAACATCTATAGATCTAGTCACATATGAGCTGATTTAGAAAATTCTAAGTTCGAATCTAACATAATTATTAAATAGATCAGAATTTGAAATTTGAGCTAAGCAGGCTATTTGGCCTGACCTGCTTAACTTGTCCATAAACAGGTCATATGAGATCAGGTCAACCGGTACACCTGCTTAACTATTGTTAACCTATTTACCTAACCAGGATCGGGGATCAAGCAAATGCAGCGATCAATGGGTAGATGGGAGGAGGGGGCATGCCTTGCGAACAGGCTTGGCAGCGATGGCGCCGGAGTTGAGGAGAAGGTGGGAGAGATGGGGAGGCAGAGATCGGGTGTCGGAGGGCATCGCCATGGCCAGAACCGAGAGTCTAGAGCTTGGATGTGCCTTTCTCAATGGGCTTTTTCTAGTCTTTTCTGCCGCTCCCTCGATCACGTCCCAGAGAGAGAGAGAGAGAGAGAGACAGAGAGAGAGGAGGAGGAAACATCGCGTGAGGCCGTTCCCATTATTAGATTGGCTGAAATTAGATTTAGAGGAAGAAGGGAGGAGGGGGCACACCCTGTGACTGGATTCAGAGGTACCAGCTCAAGTGATGAGGAGGAGGGGGAGGGGGAGATCGGGCATCCGAGGGCATCACCGAGGTCAGATTCGAGAGCCCAAGAACCTCCGGCCATGGCGGGCTAGGTTCGTAGGAGTTCCTCCTCCTCCTTAAAAACAGAAAAATCATTTTTTTTCATAAAAAACAAGGCCAATCCCCCTAAAAAAAATTGGAAACCAAAGAAAGCAAAAGAAGCACTAATTCAAAGCAAAACTAGATCTTGAGGTGCCTTTGCTTTACAACTCCTCGCACTCAGCCTCCCTCGCTACCATCATGATGCATAGTACCAAATTGTTATCAAAGAATTCGTAGAGAAAAGGGTAAAAAGAGGAGAAATTGGAGGATTACACAAGTAGGGCAACATGGCATTTCCAAGGAACTCACTTCACCTGTAAGAAAGATTGAGGTTAGAGTGTCACTAATTAGAAGAAGAGAGAGGAACTATCTTGTTGCTACGAAGGCTGGTTCCATTGGGGATCGAGGAAAGTGAGGAGTGATGGAAGACAACATGGATCGTGCTACCTCAGCGTGGGACCACCCAATTTCAGCCAAATAGATCTCAGCACCGAGCAGGCCAGACCTTGATCCCGCTGAGCGCCGGTCCGGTCCGACCTCTGATCTCACCAAAGGCCAAGCCGACCTCGACCAGATCTCTCCACTGCCATGAGCCCTACATGATCGACCAAGAGCCGAAGAGGCCCCGTCGACCGCCTGTAATATAACGACGTCCCGGGCCCGAGCTCGGGGTGCCCTGCAGGATCAACCAAGAGCCGAAGAGGCCCAAGCTCACCTGCTGATATGTCAGGAATAGACCCTAAGGTGATGGTCCATTAGCTTAAGGTGTACCCGACCTACAAGCCGGTTAGACAGAAAAAACGAAGTCTCACAGTAGACCAACAACAGACGGTGGCCGAAAAAGTCGACAAACTCCTCAAGGGCAACTTCATCAGAGAGGTCACTTACCCCGATTGGCTTGCCAATGTTGTTCTGGAGAAAAAAGCCAACGAAAAATGGCGCATGTGCGTGGACTACATCGACCTGAATAAGGCTTGCCCGAAGGACAGCTTTTCTCTCCCAAACATTGACCAACTCATCGACGTTACCTCCGGACATCAACTCCTGACTTTCATGGATGCCTTTTCGGGGTACCACTAGATCCAGATGGCACCCGAAGACGAGAAGAAGACCGTCTTTATTACCAACAAGGGCCTCCATTGTTATAAGGTCATGCCTTTCGGGTTGAAGAACGCAGGAGCAACCTATCAGCGGCTTGTCAGTAAGATCTTCAAGGATCTAATTGGACGGAATATGGAGACTTACGTGGATGACATGCTAGTGAAGAGCCAGGCGGCTGAGCAGCATATCGCCAACCTGGGCGAGGCATTCTCCACCCTTCGGAGGTATCAAATGAACTCAACCATGCGAAGTGCGCCTTCAAAGTCACTTCGGAAAAGTTCCTTGGTTTCGTGGTGACGCAACGAGGGATTGAAGTGAATCTTGAGAAGATCCGAGAACTGCAAGAAATAACACCGCCAAAGACAGTCAAAGAGGTGCAGCGGCTAGCTGCCCTCGGAAGATTTATCACCGGATCAGGAGAGTAGGAGAGTGGTGCATCCCTTTCTTCAAGGTCCTCAAGAGGCCAAAGAACTTTGTATGGTCCGAGGAGTGTCAGCAAGCCTTTGAAGAGCTCGGGCGCTACCTCATCTGTCCCCCTCTGCTAACAAAGCCCCAGTGTGGGGAAGCTCTCTACTTATACTTTGCGGTTTCTCCAACCTCAGTGAGCTCGGTGCTAGTCCAAGAAGAAGAAAAATATCAGAATCTCATATACTACACCAGCCAGATTCTGCGAGATGCAGAGACCAGATATTCCAAATCGAAGAAAACAGTCTACGCGCTCGTTACCTCAGCTCGCAGGCTTCGACCTTACTTCCAGGCACACACCATTGCAGTGCTGACCGACCTGCCCATAAGGCAAATTTTGCAATGGTCCGACTGGGCCGGAAGGGTCGCAAAGTGGGCAATCAAGCTCGGAGAATTTGATCTCGGATATCGCCCGAGGCTGGCGATCAAAGCATAAGTGCTTGCTGACTTCTTAGTGGAGTCTACCTTGCCAGACGACTCCCAAGCCGAGCTCAATCTGGAAGAAAAAGATGTCCCCAAACAGCCCTGGATTCTACATGTAGATGGCTCTTTGACTTCAGAGGGCAGCGGCGCAGGCCTCATTCTCACCAACCCGGATGGAGTGGTGGCAGAGCAGGCCCTACGCTTTGAGTTTTCCGCTTCCAACAAACGAGGCTGAATATGAAGCGCTCGTCGTAGGGCTAAAGTTAGCCAAGGAGCTCAATGTTCCCCGCTTGAAGGTCTTCAGCGACTCTTAGCTCGTGGTGAGCCAAGTACTAGGAGATTTCGAAGCTCGAGAGCCATCAATGATGAAGTACCTCCAAAAGGTATGGAACATCACTTCAACTATGAGCAACTTCAACCTCCAGCATATCTCTAGTTGGAGAAAGCAAGAGCTGACCTACTGTCGAAGCTAGCAACGTCCAGCTCGGCGGAGCTCCCAAAAAGCACCTTCCTCGAGTGCTTGAAGGCACCGAGCACAGAAGATCTTGAGTCGGTACTGTGCACAGAAACAGAGCCGAGCTGGATGGACCCTCTGACCGACCTACAAAATAGAACCCTCCTTATGGACAAGCTTGAAGTCCGACGGCTTGAGCATCTAGCAACTCAGTACCTCACACACAAAGGCAAGCTATACCACCGATCATCCACATCACCACTCCTTAGATGTCTTTGGCCCTCTGAGGCAGACTATGTGATGAGGGAGGTACATGAAGGAATCTGCGGAAGTCATCAAGGAAGCCGAGCCTTGTCGCACAAGATTCTGCAGCAGGAATACTACTGGCCTACACTGCAAGAGGATATGGCAGAGTTCGTCCGTAGGTGTGACCGGTGCCAACGCCACGCCAATGTCCAATGCTGACCTTCGGTGCCATTGACGTCAATCAGTGCCTCCTATCCTTTTACCCAATGGGGAATTGATATATTGGGACCTTTTCCTCCAGCTACAGGATAGAGAAAATTTCTTATTGTCGCCGTCAACTACTTCATAAAGTGGGTCGAGGCAGAATCTGTAGCCCAAATTACCGAACCAAAGGTACAGAACTTCATTTAAAAAATGATAATCTGTCGGTTCAGGCTTCCTCGAGTCATCATATCCGACAACGGCCGCGAATTTGACAATGCTCGATTCAAGGGTTTCTGCCCCGAGCTCGGCATCGACCATCGCTTCACATCGGTGGCTCACCCCCAAACTGTTGCCCAGTAAATACAACCCAAGAGGGGGGGGGGTGAATTGGGTCTTTTAAAACTTTTAAGCTTCTTTTGAAACTTTTTGATTAATTATGCTAAGTTGTATAGATGCACAGTGGAATTTAAACTTAGCAACAGTTTGATTTATTGAATGAGACTTGATTACGTAAATTGAATATGCTTGCAACTAAAGGATGCACGGATAAGAGTTAAGCAAGCAATTTATCTAAGTAAGTAGGTGAGCAAGTTAGACAATGACAAAAAGCATCACAAACACAACAAACATATAGTGGTTCGGTGCACCCCAGCACCTACATCCACTCCCCAAGACCTCTTGGAAATTTCACTATAATCCTACAGATTACAGCCGGTTGTTTTACAAGCTCACAACCCAACTTGTTGTTTTACGAGATCACAACGAACTCGGTCGGTTTTCACAGGCTCACCGACTCGAACCAACCGATTGTTTTCACGGGCTCACAATCCAACCCGGTTGGTTTTCCTAAAGGCTCACCAACCACAACCTTACAACGTTGGTTTTTCCCTTTGGCTCACCAACAAACCTTAACCCCTTGATTCAATCCCTTGATTGAATCAAGTTACAAGATATTAGAATAAAGATTTAAAACAAATCAAAGCTTCTTAAACAAGCAAATATAACAATATAAACAATAGAACCCGCAAGAACCCTTTTAGCCGTTGGAAGCGTGGGAGATGATGGTTCTTCCGATGTGGATCGCGTTGGCTTGAATGTGAGCTTTGAATGCCAAACGGGAGAGAGTAGTTGAGCACGAAATCTGTTGGAAAACTTGAAGGCGCTTGATTTCTTCACTTGAATGCACTAACTCTCTTGAACCTCTTTTTTTCTCTTCTCTCTTGAATGATCTTGTATTGGGTTGGTAAGAAGATATTGAGAAGCACTTAAGAGGTCCCTTTTATAGCCCCAAAAGCAAATATAGCCGTTAGACACAAAAAAGAGACGTTTGAAATTCAAATCAAACCTGAAAAAGTTGTTAGTCGCGTCCCAGGCGCTTCGGGGACGTCTCCGCGCTTTACGGGGACGTCTCCGCTTGTTTGCGCTTTTTGCATGGGGACGACTCCGCTTCTTCGGGGACGACTCCGCGCTCCGGAGACGTTTCCGCGCTTTACGGGGACGTCTCCGCCGTTATATCTCCGAAAAACAAGTCTTCTGGAATTCTCTGAGAGAGTCGACTCCGCTTTTTCAGGGGACGTCTCCGCGCTCTGGGGACGTCTCCGCGCTTTACGGGGACGTCTCCGCCGTTATATCTCCGAAAAACAAGTCTTCTGGAATTCTCTGAGAGAGTCGTCTCCGCTATCTAGGGGACGACTCCGCTGGTCTGCTTTTTACTTGCGGGGACGACTCCGCAGGTACCGGGGACATCTCCAGACGTGCCAGTTCTTCCTGTTTGTGCCAGAGACGTCTCGGAGACAACCCGGAGACGTCTCGGCTGTCCCTGAACTTTTTCTTTCATCTCAAAAATTCTTCAATAAGTTCTTAAAAATCATGGGAACTTGCCTAGACATTTCTTAACAATATTCTTAATTAACCAACTGAAATCCTCAAATAACTTGTTAAGATAAAGGGAATTATGCTCTAGTATTTTGTATTCATCAAAATCCATTAGAGGGTCAACACAAACCAATGGAGAAGCCAGACTGGACCGAGCAAAGAGGCAATGGGCCGACAATCCCTACAATGTCCTATGGGCATATCGAACGACCTTCCGAGTTCCTACAGAAGAAACTTCCTTCAACCTACCCTATGGAACAGAGGCGGTCATCCCCCTTAAGGTCGGGTTACCCTCGCCCCGAGCTAAATGCTTTGATGCTATGACCAACTCGGCATGGCTTCGGAGTAACCTCGACCTACTTGAAGAAACAATAAAAGCTGCTCAGATTCGGATAGCGAGACACCAGCGAAAAGCAGCGCAAAACTACAATTCTAGAGTTAAACTCAAATCTTTCAAGGTCGGCGACCTCATTTTGAGGAAAGCTAAAGCCTCCCGACCTCTGGAGCAAGGAAAGCTCACCCCGAAATAGAAAGGACCATACCGAGTTGTCCAGATCCGGCGGCCTGGAGCTTACAAGCTGGAATCCCTAGACGGTATTTTAATTCCTCGAAGCTGGAATTCTACAAATCTTAGAAGATATTATTGATGAAAATAGCCTTCGAGGACTTCTTTGAAGCATCTTTGAAATACCTCTACTGGTTCAACATGCTTCGGTCGTCTTAACGGCATGAGCCCACGATCGGGATATAATGGCGTCCCGGGCCCGAGCTCGAGACACCCTGTAGAGTTAATCAAGAGCCGAAGAGGCTCCATCAACCGTTAGCAGGATAATGGCATCTCGAGCCCGAGTTCGAGACGCCCTGCAAAGTTGATCAAGAGTCGAAGAGGTCTCGTCAACCGTTAGCAGGACAATGATGTCCCGAGCCTGAGCTCGAGACGTCCTAAGGAGTCGACCGCGAGCCTACGAGACGATCTCAGGAAAAATCTAAAGGCAACCCGACCTTAGATCGAGTGCCCAAGTTAAAGCTTACAAAGATCTACAAAAGCAAGAAGGCGTCGAAGTTCACGATGACCTTCTACCTAAAAGATCCCCTAGTACACTATAGTACGGAAGTTAGAAGGGACCCCGAGCTCAGTTCTCATGAAGGGGCCCAAAGCAGGCTTGGCACCCGACCAGGATGCCCAAAATGCCCCAGCAGAGAAGCTTGGTAGCAGCAAGCCCTTCAACTTTGCGAAGTTATTTGGCAGCATAAAGGCTAAGCCAGCATCTAAGCAGTTCAGATTTTGTGGACTGAACACAAAATTCCATCACAAGACAAGGCAAGATGAGCTCAACTTCAGACTTCAACAATGAAAATTACCAAAAAGGTATATTGTATTGATGTTAAAAGGCCAAACGCCGAGTATAAAAGAAGACAACCTTGAAGTCGGCATGAATACAAAGGTAAACTACAAAGAGGCCTAAGTGGCCGACTTTACAAGAATAAAAAAAGAAAGAGAAAATAGGCGGAAGAAAGCTCAGTTGGCTTGAGCGGCCTATGTCCCGACCTCGGTAGCGGCCTCCATCCAAACCTCGGGAGTGGCGTCCATCCCGACCTCGGGAGCGGCCTCCGTCTCAACCTCGGCAGCAACCTCTATCCCGGCATTGGCATCGACTTCAGTGAGGTCCACTACATTGGCAACGAGCTCGCACGCCTTTGCGAGCTCGTTCACTTCAGCTACAGCCGCGACCGCCGCCTCGGTGGTCCCAGTCAGACACCGGCGAAGGCCGCTGAAGTCGACTCCGGGGCAAAGCCTCTGAGCCTGATCCCGACAGTTTTCAAAACCCTGAATCATGGCATCAGTCGCCTCGTCCACTAGCTCGTCCATGTATTCTTCGGACTGGCGAAAGTTTTGGACGGCCGCCCGAACTTGCTTCTCAGCGAGCCTCTTGAGCTGCTCGGCCTTCAGCCTCGAGACCTCGGCCTCATGCCTCTAACCAGCCAGTGCAGATTCCAACTCCAAGATGCGACCTTCGGCGGTTGAACGAGCTTGGGCAAGCTCGTTTTCCATCTCCTGGATTCGAGCGAGCTCGTCTTTGACTAGAGCTTCGATCGCCCTAGCCTTTTTCTCAGCTCGTTGTTGCCCCTGCTCGGCAGCCGCCAACTTTTGCTCGGCCTCCCCCCGCTGTTGTTCGGTAGCCGTAGCTCGAACCTCGGCTTCCTCCCTCTGCTGCTCGGCGGCCTCCGCCCTCGACCAAAGCTCCCGAATCCATTCCCAAAAGTTGGAAGCGACGTTTGCCAGCATGTCGACTAAACGGAGGGACTGACACAAAAAATAAAAAGTTAGCCGAGGTCAAATATGTGCGCAAAAGTGATATCACTTACCATGATGCTGGTGGTATAATTTTCGTCAACGACCCCCACAAATCCTATCCCTCTCTAACTGAGCTCGATCGCCCGGAAGCGTGGTGCAGCGGACGAGCTCACAAGCGACATCATTGGACTCGAGTGCCATATCATCCTCAAATAGCTGACACCTGAGTTGGAATGGCCTTCTCGAGGACTCACGGGGAGTGGGATGGGCCCTGGAAGAGGTCACGACCTCAGTAGAAGGGACCTTGGAAGAAGACGGAGCCCCAAGCCCTTCCCTCGGCTCGAGACCCGATCGTCATGCCGGACGACGTTGTGAGCACTCTGAGCTCCATCGGTAGGCGTCGTAACCGCCTGCTCAGCCTCAGCCGGTAGGACCTGCTCGGGCCTAGGCCGAGCAGGTTCGGTAATGACGACTTCGGGCTCGCCTCGCTCAGTACCAGAGCTCAAGGCAGCCTTGACCTTCTTCGACTTTCGCTCGGGCCGAGCTCCATCCGAGGTGGCCACCCTTTTTTGGTACTTTGCCATCAAAGTCTTAGCACTGAAAATCATCCCTACAATTTCCGACATGAAAAGGGAAGAAAAAGAAAAAAAAATGACTGCATCGCCCTTACCCATAAACCGAGCTCAAGCCGACATTCAACAAGGCCTCGTCGCTAAGCAAGTTGGAAAGCCTTGGAGTTTCTCCCAGGTTGAGCAGCCTGTCTATAATCTCCTACACAGATTGCGACAACCTGGGGAGTCTATTGTCGATAGTGGCCCGCGGCGAGCCCTAGCTCAGTTCGAACCCCCACGACCGCTCGAAGGAGAGAAAACAAAACTTATGCTTCCACCCATGAATGGAGGAAGGGGCTCCTTGAAAGAGTATGCGGCCTCCCTGAAAAAAGAAGTACCACCACTCTTTTTCTGCAGGGTTGCCTTTTAATACAAAATAACTCCAAAAGACGCTCACCAAGGAGGATAGATAGTGTGCAAGGCACAGGGCGAGGAAACCAATTGTTATTCTCCACGAGTTCGAAGCGAGCTGTGCGGGGACAAGACGATAAGTCCCCAGAAGTTCGTTCACGAACCCATGTAGAGGTAACCTCAGCCCAGCTCGGAGTGTTTCTACATACACCCCGATCTGACCCCTAGGAGGGTTCGTGACTCGAGCCTCGGGCTCTGAGAGCTCAAGGGTGAACTCACGAGGAAAGAAGAACTAAGCTCGAATCAGGCCCAGCTCCTCTTCATCTATGTTCAAGCTGGTCCCATATAGACCATGATTCACCTCGAGCTCGGCCTCCTCCGCTTCCGAAGAAACTCAAGCTCGGGATGGACCCGTGCTAAGCACAAGGGGTCTCAAGGGCGATCCCACTGCCTTGCTCACGGAAAATCAAAACAAAAGAAGACAGAAAAAGCTCCTCCGAGCGATCGAGAAGGATGAAGACACCTACCTAAGATTTCATCGGAGAAAAAAAAGGAGAAAAAGAGGAGGGCCGCCGGAAATTGAGAGCAGAGTTTGCCGCGAAGTTCACCGAAAAGCTCCAAAATACTCTGGAAGCCTCCCAGAAAGCTCATGGCGGCCAGCAAAAAAGAAAGCAAGAGAAATCAAATAAGAGCCCTCGGGTCTCTCTAAGGCCTTATATAGCCTCCCACAGATCGGCTTAACTAAGCGTCCAAGTAGTCGAATCTCGTCGCATGGCAGGCCTAGGAGCCGCCTTAGCAAATCTCTCCAGATTGCTGTACTAAAAGCCGATCATCATAGCGAACGCTTTGGGAGACGGGGCATTAATGATTGGCCCCTCGTGTTCCACAAAGCAACGATTTGGAAGGCAGTGCACATGCAACACATTAAATAACCCCCATAACTGTTTCCGCTTGGAGTGATGTGAAAATTAGTCATCCGAGCTCGGCTCAGGAAGCCCGCCTTGAAGCCATCAGCCCCAATAATACACCATGTACCCTGTTCGGCGCGTACATCTTCACGAGCACCTGACTCCAAAGCAGGACGATCAACAACTCAACTACTTCCTTTGCCCAAGCCAAAAGAAGGCTCGGACTCGGAAGTCGGGAGGCAAATGATAGAAGACAACATGGATGGTCCTATCTCAGCATGGGACCATCCAATTTCGGCCAAATAGACCTCAACACCGAGCAGGCTAGACCTCGGTGCCGTTGAGCACCAGTCCAACCTCGGACCTCACTAAAGGCCAAGCCGACCTCGGCCAGATCACTCTACTGCCATGAGCCCTGCATGATCGACCAAGAGCCGAAGAGGATCTATCGACCGCCTGTAATATAATGACGTCCCGAGCCCAAGCTCGAGGCACACTACAGGATCGACCAAGAGCCGAAGAGGCTTCGTCGATCACAGGTATCCACAATGATGCCCCAGCCCGAGCTCGGGGCGCCTTACCGAATTGACTTTCAAGCCGAGGAGGCTAGGCCGACCTCAGCATTTGCCGAGCCGAGCTCACCGAACATATGTCGCGGCTCCTAAGTCAGCCCGACCTCAGAGCTCACTAAGTTGACTTCACCAAGTAAATACCGCAGCCTTCAAGCGAGTTTGACCTCGCCCACGGCCGCATCCATGTGTGCACCTACGCGTGCCCCTACGCCCACATACGTGGCCGTACATTACAATCTCACCACGCCTTGCTTTGCTGGCCACTCTACGATATAACGACCAAAGGCCATACCTTGCTGCCAAGGACCATACCCTATTAACACTTACAACGCCATATCGTGCCCAGGAACAGCTCGAAACCTATGCCCCAAGCAAGCCATGGCCACGCACCACCTGGCCTACGCCGTTCCCTCCCATGATGAGGACGGATTATACCTTCGCCACCTGGGCATCACCGCAGGGACTATAAATAGTCCCATCAGGTAAGCCTAAGGACCTTTTTTGGGGTTGGACTAGCTAAGATCCACTATGACTTAATCATCGGAGGGCTCTCACTGGAATCCCACTGGTGAGACTTTATGTAGGTCCGCCGGCGTGCAGGAAGCGACGTCCTTCTTCCATCCCAACCGGTAGCTCCCCCGACTCCTCCAGTGTGGTCACCCTCGAGCCGAATTTGAACCACAACAAGGAGCAAGAAAAAATTCTAGAGTAGGGATGGAGTTCGTACTTAGGACCGGGAATTGAGGGCTTCTTTGAGGCGAAGGGAGGAGGGAGGAGGGAGGAGGGAGGAAGGAGGAGGGGAGGGATTATGGAGGTGGACTGGGCCAAAATCATTGGCATTCTAAGAGACGGGGAATGGCTACTCAGAGAGAAGAGGAAGAGAACTCTCCAAAAGTAGAAAGGATTGAAGAAAAATAATGTTTAGAAAAATGGTAAATGGTAAACCAAACACAAGATTCAAAAGATAAGAAATCGAGATAAAGTCTAAATATTTCAAACAATTAAACAGATATGGTGTAAATGGGTTTACCTCGACCGGCTAACTAATAAACAGACTAAATGGGTTGAAAGTCTAAAACCCGAATCTAATCTATTTAATAAAGGTCGACCTGTTTATGATCCAAAACTATTAGCCCAAATACAAACTTGTTTATTGTAGGTTGGATACAAGTTGGATCGATAGGTTGGATCGTATTTTGCCACCCCTATTTTCACATTGGTTTCTGGCTCCCTTGCACGCTTGCACCCAAAAATCTACAAGGGAAAATGGGAAAGAACTATCTCATATGAGTAATGGAAACAAATAACCCAACCCAAGTATTTTGGAATTAAGATTAAGAAAGGTAATGAAAAATAGTTGATATTATTGGTAAACATGAAATAAGTTTACTTGGATCCAAGTTAGTATTAATTGATGGAGGAATCTCTTAGATAATTGGACACAGCACACACTTAATGTACGTGTGTATGCACAAGCTGAAGCATACACACATGTAATATGTGTATGCATTTTAAAAAGAACTACTTAAATTGATAATTGCAAATCATACTTGAAGATTGTTCACCAGGCTAGGCTACATTTTTTGTTAAGTTGCAACAATGTGATACATCTTTCTGATCCACAAAAATTAAATAAATTAAGTAATAGGTCAAAGGTTTTGTTATACATGACTGTAAATAGTTCGGAATATTTTGAATTATAAGAATCTATTTAAATAGTCAAGTCACGGAATAGATATAGTTATATCTTTATTGTTTCTTACATGATTATTTCTTTGTGTAAGAAAACAAAACTTGGGAGGCATATATACTTTTCTTGAGTTAATAAATTATATCTTACCCATAAAGTTGAATTATTTAAGTTATATCAGTAATTATATCCACACTATCAATATCCAGTTGATATCCGAGATTCTACATTCATTTAAAACAAATATTAATTCAAATTTTAGAATCTAATTAATTACTATGAACATTCGTATTCACCAATTAAATTAAAATGGATACAAACATGAATATGTTGGTATCCTATTTGTTATTATCCTTAATGTTATATCTGCATAAAATCAAGCTCACACTCTTAATTCACTACCCCAAGTTATCACAACTGCATATAATCATATAGTTATGACCATTGATGTGCTAGCAACTTAAACCACATCTAATTCTAAGGAGGCGTGTCCATCATTAGAAATAATATATGTTATGATGTAGAATGCCATTTTCATATTATATGAGCCAGCAATACTTGTATGGAGTCATCTGGTGTGGATAAATATTTTATCGTGCATTGGAACTCATGTACTAAGACAAGGTTTTTCCTATGAAGATTGTTCACCTGGATAAGTTGAATTTGTCCAATAGAGTAGTGTGATAATGTACTAGTTGGAAAGTTTTTATTTTATCTCTTTTGTTTTTTTGCAACTTAGAAGAAGAAGAAGGTGGAAAAGAAGAAGTACATACAGAATGGTGTTGCAAACTTAAACCACATTCAATCACTGTATGAGTGAAACTACTATATATAAAAATAACGATGTAGGATGTGATATTAGCTTATTGTGTGTGTGTGTGTGTGTGCATGCACATATGTGGATGTGTATGATATGTGGCCCAAATTTGATGCCCACAAAAATCATGGCTACTAGCTCGGCTAACCAATGGCTAAGAGATACATGGCGCACACAAGCAACGCCTGGGAGAATCACCAAGCCGAATAGCACAAACGATGACAACTTGGCATGATCTTAGAGTGGCAGATAAGAAAGAGCATAATAGCTCATCCAAAGATCGCACGACCAGACAGTGATGAACTCTGGCCCTCCTCTCTATATAAACTAGGCTTGGGGAGCTCAATAGGAGGACTTTCACCTTGCTTATAGCTCGTAGCTCGTGCTCTTCAACTCTCCTTCATTTCTATATTTTGTTTCGCCAAAACTCTTCCTAACTCAGGCATCAGAGGGTCTCTTGCCAGATTAGTTCTAGAAACCTTCGATCTTTTCCTTCGGCTTGCAGGACAGATCCCATGTCGTATAGACCAACCATTTTCGAGCCAACCAATCACCATCTCCAGCACTAGCTCCGCCAAGTCAGATTTTGAGCGGCAACAAATTGGCACCATCTACAAACAATGAAAGTAAAGGAGAGCTGAAGTCATAAAGTTACGAAGGAACAACCATCAATCCACAATCAACTATACTTAATCAAAGTCCAATGGCTCTCTCAGCGCCCCCCCCCCCCCCCCCCCCCCCACAAATCGCCCTCTGGGTTGATTATAGCCAAGCAATTCAATTTGCTCGTCCAGCAGGTGTAGTCCTGACATTGGTAGTGTAGAATCTACAGCAACAAATGGCCAACATACAGGCGAGCAGACTAAGCCATCAAGAAGGCTAGATGCAAAATACTAACCAATCTTGCCCTAGGAGTCTCGAACGAGATTGAAGGTACAAACCTTCAAGCTCCCGATTCAATTGAGTTCTTCTAGCCTGGATCACTCCTCTCTTCATCGATCTGAAATGCTTTCTAAAAGCGAGGCCGACCTTGATCTCAAGATTGAGGAAATGGTGTTGCGAACTTAGAAGAAGGAGAAGGTGGAAAAGAAGAAGTGTAGAAATGGTGTTGCGAACTTAAACCACATTCAATCACTGTATGAGTGAAACTACTATGTATAAAAATAATGATGTACGATGTGATATGAGCTTATTGTGTGTGTGTGTGTGTGTGCATGCACATGTGTGGATGTGTATGGTATGTAGCCCAAATTTGATGCCCACAAAAATCATGGCTACTAGCTTAGCTAACCAATGGCTAAGAGATACATGCTGCACACAATCAACGCTTGGGAGAATCACCAAGCTGAATAGCACAGATGATTACAACTTGGCATGATCTTAGGGTGGTAGATAAGAAAGAGCATAACAGCCCATCCAAGGATTGCACAACTAGATAATGATGAACTCTCACCCTTCTCTCCATATAAACCAGGCTCGAGGAGCTCAATAGGACTTTCACCTTGCCTATAGCTCGTAGCTCATGCTCTTCAACTCTCCTTCATTCCTATATTTTGTTTCGCCAAAACTCTTTCTAACTTAGGCATCAGAGGGTCCTCCGCCAGATTAGTTGTAGCAACCTTCAATCTTTTTCTTCTGGTTGCAAGACAAATCCCATGTCGCAAAGACCAACCATTTTCGAGCTGACCAATCACCATCTCCAGCACCAGCTTCACCAAGTCAGATTTTGGGTGGCAACAGATTGGCACCATCTACAAAAATAAAAGTAAAGAAGAACTGAAGTCATAAAGTTATGAAGGAACAAGCATCAATCCACAATCAACTAGACTTAGGCCCCGTTTGGAGGAGTTGTTGACAATAGAGCTTTTGGAAGTAGAGCTTTTAAAAGTAGAGCTTTTTGAAGTAGAACTTTTATAAAAAGCTGTTTGCTAATTGGTAACTATATTTCTAAAGTGTTGTGCCACTTTAACATATTGTGAAGGCCCACATTGGGTTGGGCCGGCCTCTGAGTAAGGACGGCCCAACACATGAAAAAGGAGGGAGCGAGTCTCCCGATCGGAGTATCCTCCCTCCCCCGTTTCAAATTTTTTTCCCCTCCTTTCGAATCCATCGGAAGGGAGGTTATAGGGTGATAAAATCCTACCATATCAAGCTAGGATCTCCTCCCTCTCTTCCTAGGGCATCAACCGAGAGACTTCCACAAACAAAAAAAAAAAGAAAGAAGAGGGGAGATTGGGGTTCTAAGCTTGCCACGAAAGGAATCAGACCAATCGCCGTCGATCCGGTCGGAAGGATCTCGCCGGAGGCAAGGTGAGTCGTCCCTCCTCCTTCCTCAATCTCTAGATTCCTTGTTCCTCTTGAATCTGGCCGGCGAGCCGTTGGATTTGGAGACAAAGGAACGGCTACCTTGCCCTTCCTCCTGTTCGGCGGCTCGTCGCTGGGGGTGGCGCGTGGCCTGCCGTCGTCGGGCGGTGCTTGGCCGGCACCACGTTGGGGCCGTCGATCGCTAGGGTTGTCGGCCACATGTGGCTGCTGCCACCGAGCACGCCCATGGGAAAAAAAATAGAAAGAAAGAGAGAGAGAGAGAGGGAGGGAGGGAGAGCCACTCGGTTCTCTCCCCTTTCTTTGCCTTTCTCTTCTGTCTCTCTAGTTTATCTCCCTAGTTAGGGTTCTCTCTCTAAACTTAGATTCGGGGAGATCATTGTTTTGAGGGTTCTGGGTTGTCATATATCTTGAGTAAATTCCTAATATTGACTTGGTGCTGTAGGAGAACAATCTGTTGGACGAGAGGATGTTGAGCAGGATTTTGCACATCCCGGTTCATAGATCGCCGTGAGAGCGGGTGATTCGTTTGTCTGATTTTTCAACAAAGGGTAAGAATCCTTGTACACCAATCCTGCATGATATAAATATTTTTATACTTATATATGTATGATATGCTATGATCCAAATTAATATGCTATGATCCAGACAAATCAAAATAGTTTATATTAAATTATATTTTGATTGTGTTGGCTTGTGATTGATATTATGATGTATGCATGTACATAACCTACACTTGCATAATTGGATTTATGAATGTGGTGCTATAGGCTAACCTTGTTAATATTGGTTGCCCCGTCACGGGCTGGAAACGTGACCGGATTAGTCTATTGCTGTAAATAAAAAGGGATTGATGTGTGGGTGTGAAATTGATTAAATGAATATTGACTTTGGGCCGTCTCATCATTATTGGTTTGCCCGTCACAGGCTCTAAGTTTGATACTATTGGTTTGCCCGTCATAGGCTCTAAGTGTGACAATGTTGGTTTGCCCATCACAGGCTCTAAGTGTGACACTATTGGTTTGCCCGTCACAGGCTCTAAGTATGACAATGTTGGTTTGCCCGTCATAGGCTCTAAGTGTGACAATGTTGGTTTGCCCGTCACAGGCTCTAAGTGTGACACTATTGGTTTGCCCCGTCACGGGCTGGAAACATGACCGGAATTTGGTCCAAAGTCGGAAGAATAATTGATCCGGATCAAGTTAATATAGAATAGAAAGAAAAAGAATTGAACACAATAATGAATATTTATGAGCTATCATATATTATATCATTCTTGTGTGGCTGGACTTCCATTGATTTTTGACGTACATACTTATATTGATTATTTAAGTCTTTTGATAGCCGGTTTATGATTTTATGAAATGTGCATCGATTTGCCGTGGTTTTCAAACTTGTACTTCGATTGTGTTGGTATGGATGTGTAAGGATTCTTACTGGGCTGTAAAGTTCACCCCCCTTCTTCTTTCCCTTTTCAGAGTTGCAGGATGCATACACGGATGGGTTGGGCGCAGAGGAGTATCAGAGTTATTAGTTAGCTAATTAGTTTATCTTTCTTGATGATGATGAGCATTTGAAGATCTTGTAATTGAACCAATTTGACTATCTGGACATGTTGGATTTGTCTATTTGAATAAATGAATTAATTATGGATTTATTAGATTTTTGTTCATCTTAGGCCTTGCATGATCTTTAGGGCACTGCTCTAGGGCTCATGCGGCCGGTCACGTACCGGACCCGGGTGCTGGGTTCGGGGTGTGACAGAGTGGTATCAGAGCCAGGTTTAAGTATCCTAGGGTTTAGATTCGAGTGAGTGTGAGTGGAGGGGAAAACATCTAATGATTTATATAAGTGCACTCTTGATATATTTTTCCTTGCAATCTTAAGATGTTGAAAGTAACTTTTGTTGGTTGATTTGGCACGAAGGAGTAGACGTGGGCGTAATAGGAGGCCGACTCGCTTTGCCGATGGCTCCGCTGCTTGGATGCCCTCCGAACAACAAGAAGTGCTCCACCCTCGCCGGCCAGGAGTGTGCACCAGCAGGAACACCACGTCAACCCTGTTGGTAGTGCTCGAGAGATGAAAACCCCAGAAACTCCAAGGACAGGAACCTTTGGTGAGCCTGGAATTCAGCCTAATGAACCACTAAGTGCTTCTCAGATGATGCAAGCAATGATGCAACAACAAGTTGCTTCCCATCAGACATGATGAGAATGATGGAGATGCAACAACGCTTCATGGAACAACAGCAACAATTTATGCAGCAATAGTTACAACACCAGCAGCAGGTGTCTTCTCAGCATCTACAGGGGGCTGCAAGTCGGCAGGAACATCATGTTAGTTTGGCAGAATTCAAAAAGTTTGCACCTTCAGCTTTTAAAGGCACTTCTGACCCTTTAGAGGCCGAGACTTGGCTGAACGAAATGGAAAAAGTTTTCAATGCCCTGAGATGCCCTGATGAGGATAGGGTCACTTTTACTACATTTATGCTGCTGGGAGAAGCGGATTTTTGGTCGAATGTGGAAAGAGGAAAGATGGGACAGAACACTACATCTTTGACTTGGGAAGGATTTAAGGACATTTTCCGTGACAAGTATGTTCCTCAAAGCATAAGGCGGCAGAAATTTCGAGAATTTACCCGGTTAGAGTAAGGGAATATGACGGTCGCGGAGTATGCTGCAAAGTTTGAGAAACTGGCCAGGTATGCTCCAGGACAGGTGGATAATGAAAGAGAACAAGCTGAGAAGTTTGAAAGTGGACTTAGAGCCCGAATCAGACAACAGGTGTCTACCTTCGAGCTTTCTTCCTACAAGGATGTGGTTAATAAAGCTTTAGTAGTTGAAAGGGGCTTGAATAACACTCAAGAAGAGAGGGAAAGGATTATGAAAAAAAGGAACAGCCAGGTTGGTTTTCAAAATGAGCAGGACAGAAATACTGAATCAAAGCCCAAGAAACAAACTACTGTGAGTGATAAAACTCAACAAAAAGGTACTATAAGATGCTATAGATGTGGCGGCGCCCATTATTGAAAGGATTGCAGCTGGTTCGAAGGAAATTGCTTTTCATGTGGCCAACAGGGCCACAAGGCGGACATCTTCCCTAATAATAGTGGGCAACAGACTCAACGGACACCTCAGCCTATTTCGGGAGCTCCAGAAAGTCGAATATCTCAAGATGGACAACCATAAGGAGGGCAGCAGAGGCCTAGAACTCAAGGGCGAGTCTATGCTCTTATACAACAGGATGTCAACGCCTTTAACACTATGGTCACGGGTATGATTAAAGTCTCATCCACTAATGCTTATATTTTGATTGATCCTAGAGCTACTCATTCTTTCGTATCTGTCGATTTTGTTAGAAGAAATAATACAATGATTTGTATGCCATTAGAGACTGAATTTTGTGTTTCCATCCCTAGTGGAGATGTAATTCTAGTTAACTCTATCTGCAAAGATGGTATCTTGAATAGGAGAGGCAGGGAGATGAAGGCAGATTTACTGGTCCTAGAGATGAAGAATTTTGATTTGATCCTTGGGATGGACTGGCTGGCGGCATACCATGCCACTGTTGACTGCTTCGAGAAAACAGTAAAATTTCAAATCCTTGGTCAGCCAGAGTTTACTTTTAGTGGCAACAGAATGTTACCTCCGCCAAAAGTAATCTCAGCCATACAGGCCAAGCGACTCCTTCGGAAAGGTGATGAAGGATTCTTAGCCATGGTAATGGGCACTCAGCTGGATGAACTCAAACTAGAAGACATTCCTATTGCGAGGGAATTTCCTGATGTCTTCCCAAAGGATTTGCCAGGATTACCTCCTGATAGAGAGGTTGAATTCTCCATTGATTTGATTCTCGAAACTGGATCGATTTCTAAGGCCCCATACTGGATGGCTCCAGCTGAATTAAAAGTACTAAAGGAACAACTACAGGAGCTGTTGGACAAGGGTTTCATCAGGCCTAGTGTTTCTCCTTGAGCTGCTCCTGTACTATTTGTGAAAAAGAAAGATGGCAGTTTTCGGTTTTGCATAGATTATCGAGAAATAAATGAAGTAACAGTACGGAACAAATACCCTCTACCGAGAATTGATGATTTGTTCGATCAGCTGCAAGGGGCACAAATGTTCTCAAAACTTGATCTACGCTCCGGATATCATCAGTTGAAAATAAAGGCTGAAGATATACCAAAGACAACATTCAGAACTAGATATGAACACTATGAGTTTTTGGTTCTGCCCTTCGGGTTAACGAATCCACCGGCAGCCTTTATGGATCTTATGAATCGGGTGTTCAAACCCTACCTGGATCAATTTGTGGTGGTGTTTATTGATGACATTCTAGTCTATTCAAAGAGCCCACAAGAGCATGAGGAATATTTGAGGATAGTATTGCAAACTCTTAGAGAAAACGAGCTTTATGGCAAGTTGCAGAAGTGTGAGTTCTAGTTAAATAGTATCACCTTTCTCGGGCACGTGATCTCTAAGGATGGCATCTCTGTCGACCCAAAGAAAGTGGAGGCAGTAGTTGATTGGAGTAGACCTACTAATGTGTCCGAGGTGTGCAGCTTTTTGGGAATGGCAGGATACTATCGGAGATTCGTTGAGGGATTCTCTCGTATTGCTATGCCTCTATCTCGCCTAACCCAAAAGCAAGTAAAATTTGAATGGAAGGAGGATTGTGAGCAGAGTTTTCAGGAATTGAAAAGATGATTGGTGATAGCTCTGATATTGGCCATTCCATCTGGAAGAGGAGGCTTCAGTATCTATAGTGATGCATCACGCCGGGGCCTTGGTTGTGTTCTTATGCAGAATGAGAACGTGATAGCCTATGCTTCTAGACAGCTGAAATCATATGAGCTGAATTATCCTACTCATGATTTGGAGTTAGCAGCTGTGATCTTTGCTTTAAAAATATGGAAACACTATTTATATGGTGAACATTGTGAAATTTTTACGGACCACAAAAGTTTGAAGTATATCTATACTCAAAAGGAGCTGAATTTGAGGCAAAGGAGATGGTTAGAGCTATTAAAGGATTATAACCTAACTATAAATTATCATCCGGAAAAAGCAAATGTTGTGGCTGATGCTCTAAGCAGAAAATCTTCAAGTAAATTAGCGGCTCTGATCACTACACAAAGAAACATTTTGTTGGACTTGGAGAGATATGAAATTGAAGTACGACTGCATGATCCTCAAGTACGACTTGCTAATCTTATGGTGCGGCCTACCCTGATTGAGAAGATTAAGTCATCTCAAAAAGAGGATTCAGAATTGCAGAGGATAAGAGGAACAGTAGAGTCTGGTGTTCAAAGCGAATTTCATGTGCATGAGGATGGTTCCTTAAGATTCAGTAACAGATTGTGCGTCCCTAAAGTTCTAGAATTAAGAAATGAAATTTAAAAGGAGGCTCATAACTCGGCTTATACGATGCATCCAGGAGGCACAAAGATGTATCAAAATTTAAAGAAACATTTTTGGTGGAGTTGTATGAAAAAGGATATTGCTCAATTTGTAGCTCAGTGTCTAGTATGTCAACAAATCAAGACAGAACATCAGAGACCTGCGGGACCATTACAGTCCCTACTTATCCCTCAATGGAAGTGGGAGCATATATCACCATGGACTTTGTGACCAGTTTGCCAAAAACCCTACGAGGTAATGATGCCATGTGGGTAATTGTTGACCGGTTAACCAAATCAGCACATTTTTTGCCTTTCAGAGTCGGTTTCTCCTTAGAGAGATTGGCAGGTTTATATGTGGAGCATATTGTAAAGTTGCATGGGGTCCCGGTTACCATTGTGTCAGATAGAGATAGTAGATTTGTATCACAGTTTTGGAAGAGTCTTCATAAGGCTCTTGGAACCAAATTAAGCTTTAGCACAGTTTTCCACCCCCAAACCGATGGACAGTTAGAAAGAACCATCCAGATTTTGGAGGATATGTTGAGAGCCTGTGTCATGGATCTAGGAGGAGTGTGGGATGGCCACTTATCACTAATAGAGTTTGCCTACAATAATAGCTATCAAGCAAGTATACAAATGGCTCCTTTTGAGGCGTTGTATGGCCGGAAGTGCCGATCTCCTATTTGTTGGAATGACGTGGGTGAGAGAAAATTGTTAAGCCTAGAGATAGTACAACAGATGGTTAATAAGGTGCAAGTGATCAGAGAACGACTTTGTACAGCCCAGAGTCGCCAAAAGAGTTATGCTGATAATAGAAGGAAAGAACTGGAATTTCAAATTGGAGAGCATGTTTTCTTGAGAGTGTCACCCACAAAAGGTATGATGAGATTTGGGGTTCGTGGCAAGTTGAGCCCTAGGTATGTTAGTGCGTTTGAGATTTTGGACAAGGTTGGAGAGGTGGCATATCGATTGGCTTTACCACCGGCTTTATCTAGTGTGCACAGTATTTTTTATGTGTCAATGTTGAAGAAATATGTTCCAAATCCGAGTCATGTGGTAGCATATGAGCCATTACAACTTCAAGAGGATTTGACCTATGAGGAGTTTTCGGTACGAATTGTGGACAGAAAAGATCAGGTACTACGACATCGAACCATTCCTTTTGTGAAGGTACAATAAAACAATCATACGGAAAGAGGGGCTACTTGGGAGCTCGAAGAAGAGATGGAAGTCAAGTATCCGCAGCTTTGAAACCTCAGGTATGTCAATTTCAAGGACGAAAATTTTCTTTTAAGGGGGAGAATGTGAAGGCCCACATTGGGTTGGGCCGGCCTCTGAGTAAGGGCGGCCCAACACATGAAAAAGGGGGGAGGGAGTCTCCCGATCGGAGTATCCTCCCTCCCCTGTTTCAAAATTTTTCCCCCTCCTTCCGAATCCATCAGAAGGGAGGTTATAGGGTGATAAAACCCTACCATATCAAGCTAGGATCTCCTCCCTCTCTTCCTAGGGCATCAACCGAGAGGCTTCCACAAACAAAAAAAAAGAAAGAAAGAAGAGGGGAGATTGGGGTTCTAAGCTTGCCGCGGAAGGGATCGGACCAATCGCCGTCGATCCGGTCGGAAGGATCTCGCCGGAGGCAAGGTGAGTCGTCCCTCCTCCTTCCTCAATCTCTGGATTCCTTGTTCCTCTTGAATCCAGCCGGTGAGCCGTTGGATTTGGAGACAAAGGAACGGTTACCTTGCCCTTCCTCCCGTTCGGTGGCTCGTCGCTGGGGGTGGCGCGTGGCCTGCCGTCGTCGGGCAGTGCTTGGCTGGCACCACGTTGGGGCCATCGATCGCTGGGGTCGTCGGCCACATGTGGATGCTGCCACCGAGCACGCCACAGGGATTGCCACCGAGCACGCCCACGGGAAAAAAAAATAGAAAGAAAGAGAGAGAGAGGGAGGGAGGGAGAGCCACTCGGTTCTCTCCCCTTTCTTTGCCTTTCTCTTCTCTATCTCTAGTTTATCTCCCTAGTTAGGGTTCTCTCTCTAAACTTAGATTCGAGGAGATCATTATTTTGAGGGTTCTGGGTTGTCATATCTTCTCCTTTTTATTTAGTGCGCTCTTATGTGACGAGAGATAGGATTTATCCAAAGAGAAGACTTTTTTTAATTTGTTTACTCAACTCGTAAAGGCAAACAAACGAGAGATCGTCAGATAAACCAAACTGCCGACCAACTGTCTGTACTGCGTCGCCGCCCAATGGGCAATTGGCAGCTAAGATCAAAATCCATGGTTTCGCCTACCAGTGAGTAAAGAATCCGGGGTTCATCTGTAAGGAAGACAAGACACTTTTATACCTCGACGCGCCACAGCCACTATTTTGACGACTTTTACGCAATTATGAACGGAACGGAACTTTCCCCGCTGATCCAAAGTGATTTAGAAAAATTCTTCTTTCTCGATGGTGACCGGTCATGGTATCCATAGCGTTGCATCTTTTTCGGCCAAATCCTGATTTCGTTTTGCTTCTCCCGGTCGTCGAGCCTGATCTCGCAGGAGGCTCTCTAAGGAACAAAATTGCCAGCCCCCTAGACTAGATTCTCCTTTTTCAGAAGGACTGAGTGAGTGGTCCGTTGAAAAATAAAAAAAAAGGAAGAAGTGTTATCGAACGATTTTCTTCCATTCTTCCTAGTATGGAAGAAGTAAAGAAAAAGTACTGCGTCTCGATCATAGTTCCAACTCTCCCTACGAGCTAACGCAGTCTCGATTCCTACGGGCGAGGGGGGAGATGAAGGCAGGTATGGGAGGTTGAATTGATAGGTCGGGAAAGAAAGAATAACCCGAGTCCATCCATAATGTGGTGGGGTTGGGAAGCCCACCGGGGTCGAGCATATCTCAATATCGGCCTATCCTATCAATTCTGTCTGATGAAAACCGAAAGAAGACTGAGGACTAGCCATTTTAGAGCAAGCATTTTGTTCTTTTATTCTTTGTCTGCTCCCCCCAAAAAAAGAGAGACTTGTCGGAAATCGCCGGTTGGGTTGGATCAGATCAGTGGGCAACCAATTCATGTTGTTCTTGTTGACATTGACTTTCAAGCTCAGTTTTTAGTAGGGTCACGCTTGAAAACGACTAGCTAACTACATGGTAGTGGTCTAGGGAGCGGTCGGGCGGAAAAAAGGGGGAGAGCTCTCCGTTCCTGGTTCTCCTGTAGCTGGATTCTCTGGAACCACAAGAATCCTTAGAATGGGATTCCAACTCAGTAGTGGGAACTTAGTTTCCGCCTGAGTATGCGTCCTTGGATTGCTGTAAATTCCTAATATTGACTTGGTGCTGTAGGGGAACAATCTGTTGGACAAGAGGACGTTGAGCAGGATTTTGCGCATCCCGGTTCATAGATCGCCGTGAGAGCGGGTGATTCGTCTATCTGAGTTTTCAACAAAGGGTAAGAATCCTTGTACACCAATCCTGCCTGATATAAATATTTTTATACTTATATATGTATGATACGTTATGATCCAAATTATTATGCTATGATCCAGACAAATCAAAATAGTTTATATTAAATTATATTTTGATTTTGTTGGCTTGTGATTGATATTATGATGTATGCATGTACATAACCTACACTTGCATAATTGGATTTATGAATGTGGTGCTATAGGCTAACCTTGTTAATATTGGTTGCCCCATCACGGGCTGGAAACGTGACCGGATTAGTCTATTGCTGTAAATAAAAAGGGATTGATGTGTGGGTATGAAATTGATTAAATGAACATTGACTTTGGGCCGTCTCATCATTATTGGTTTGCCCGTCACAGGCTCTAAGTTTGATACTATTGGTTTGCCCGTCATAGGCTCTAAGTGTGACAATGTTGGTTTGCCCATCACAGGCTCTAAGTGTGACACTATTGGTTTGCTCGTCACAGGTTCTAAGTGTGACAATGTTGGTTTGCCCGTCATAGGCTCTAAGTGTGACAATGTTGGTTTGCCCGTCACAGGCTCTAAGTGTGACACTATTGGTTTGCCCCGTCACGGGCTGGAAACGTGACCGGGATTTGGTCCAAAGTCGGAAGAATAATTGATCCGGATCAAGTTAATATAGAATAGAAAGAAAAAGAATTGAACACAATAATGAATATTTATGAGCTATCATATGTTATATCATTCTTGTGTGGCTGGACTTCCATTGATTTTTGACGTACATACTTATATTGATTATTTAAGTCTTTTGATAGCCGGTTTATGATTTTATGAAATGTGCATCGATTTGCCATGGTTTTCAAACTTGTACTTCTATTGTGTTGGTATGGATGTGTAAGGGTTCTTACTGGGCTGTAAAGTTCACCCCCCTTCTTCTTTTCCTTTTTAGAGTTGCAGGATGCATACACGGATGGGTTGGCTGCAGAGAACGAGTATCAGAGTTATTAGCTAGCTAGTTAGTTTATCTTTCTTGATGATGATGAGCATTTGAAGATCTTGTAATTGAACCAATTTGACTATCTAGACATGTTGGATTTGTCTATTTGAATAAATGAATTAATTATGGATTTATTAGATTTTTGTTCATCTTAGGCCTTGCATGATCTTTAGGGCACTGCTCTAGGGCTCATGCGGCCGGTCGCGTACTGGATCCGGGTGCTGGGTTCGGGGCGTGACACATATGTTTGGTAAACAAACTAACAAAATACTTTCGGTATGACAAAATGACCATAAAGAACATTGCATAATATTATACAATAGAGCATAATAAAATATAATATATATTAATACATAAATTTATGATATGGTATAATATTACTGTAATGTAATATAATATTATTATAATATAATAATATAATATTATATACTATAGCGTAATAATTTAATATAATATTAAATTATTTAACATAACATATCAATGTATTATGATATAATGTAATATAATATTATATTTATAGTATAATATAATAATAAAGATATCAAATATTATAATTATTAGCATAATTTAATTTTTTATAATATAATAAATTTAACTAGGTTATAAAATTGGTTAAACAATTATTAAAGAGATAATTTTATGTAATTGTTATATTTTATCACGAATATGCTGATTAAAAAATAGCTTTCTGACCGAACTTAAAGGTACTTTTTCGGAAAGCTCCAAAATGAAGCTTCTTCCAAAAAGCTATTTTTAGCTTTCTAGAAAAGCTAAAACAACTTCTTAAAATTTTTTACTAAATATTTTTATTTTATCTAAAAGTACTTTTGGAGGGCCATAAAGTGCATTTTGGCCCTCCAAAAGCTCCCCCAAACGGAGCTTTAATCAAAGTCCAATGGCTCCTAGCACAACCCCAGAGATCTCAATCCCCCCCCATCGCCCTCTGTGTCTATTATAGCCAAGCAATTCAATTTGCTCGTCCAGCAAGTGTAGCCCTTACAATGGTAGTGTAGAATCTATAGTAACAAACGACCAATGCACAAGCCAGCAGACTGAGCCATCAAGAAGGTTCGACGCAAAATATTAACCAATCTTGCCATAGGAGTCTCGAACGAGATTGAGGGTACAAACCTTCAAACTCCCATTTCAATTGAGTTCCAGCCTAGGTCGCTCCTCTCCTCATCGATCTGAAAGGCTTTCTAAAAGTGAGGCCGACCTTGATCTCAAGATTGAGGAAATGAATGACAGAATTGAAGCATCGAGGGAGAGGAATGCCAAGGTAGTTGATGACTTGGAGATGAACAACAAACCTCCCTTCACCCAAAAAATCATGGATGAACCTTTGTCGTTCAAGATAACGCATTTTGAGCATTTCAACAGCACCATAGACTAGTGGACCACTTGGAGAGCTTCAAGACTCTTATGCTGATGAAAGGAGCCATGGACACAATAATATGCTGAACATTCCCTGCCCAAGGCTTCTCGGTTGTGGTACTCAAGTTTCTGACCTAGCTCGATTAGCTCCTTCAACTTGCTCAGCTGCCTCTTCACTGAGCACTTCATTAGCATTAGAAAACATTGAAAGATCTAAGGGCATCTAATGACGGTCAAGCAGATGGAAGATGAGTCCCTCCAATATGATATCAATAACTTCAATGCCAAGGAATTCGAAGTCCGAGAGCTGGACCATACCATTGCGGTTGTAGCCATTATGAATGGGCTAAGGAATTCTCACTTTAGCATTTCTTTGGAGAAGCCCCTCAATGGCTTGGCCGAGCTATTATACTAAGTAGAAAATTATATAAATGCCAAAGAGCCCATGGCTGCTTGGAGGGAAGTAGCTAGAGATAAGTATAGCAAGAAGAAGAGAAGCCAAGAAGAGAAGGAAGCACCGAGAAGAAAGCCAAGGCATGAAAAAGAAAGTGTCAGACAACTGAGAAGCCCAACTTGGAGGTTCAAGAGGTATACTCCTTTCAATACTTCGAGGGCACAAATTTTGATGGATATTCAGAATCAAAACTACCTGTGATCCAATCAAGAAAAAAGAAGATTTTCTTTAACTGCTCAGCTCAAATCTTTTGAAAGATAACTAAAATAAGATACAATAATTGCGTAAGTAGAGCTGAAGTCTCCTTTTCTTTTATTGATAATTAAAAAAATGAGGTGCATAGCCTCTATTTATAATATGAGGTCCGTCCTTACATAATTCGGGTCTGATTTCTCTCTCTCTTCCTGGTATGACTCTCATTCCTAAAATAGACATTACTAGCAAAAATCTTCTAAAACAAGCTAAAAGTCTTGATGTGGTAGATCTTGACTTTTACATGAATTCTGCCTTCTGTCGCTCTACCTAATTATTTTCGGATAGAGAGCTACGCCCGATCAAAGTCTTATTTGAAAAAAAATATTCAATTTGACCAGGCCATTTTAGGCCCCAAATGATGGAATTTGGGCTTGATCGCTAGGAGTACTACCCTCTAAATGGTAAAGCATCACATCATAGATTTAAAAAAATTGTTCGTTTAAAAAAAAAAGATTATCTCAATCGAACGTCGTATAACCAAGTTATGACCACTAACTTTCCGGTGTGGCGGATCTTGCTCCTAGTCATGTCTAGCCCTACTCGTAGTATCCAAAGTGGTGCACATTGATCTAGAGATCCTTTTAGATCAATTTGCAAAGGCCTAGGAATTGAAGCCCTCTGCTAGCAGAAGGGATAGATGCAAGTACTATCGATTCCACTAGGATTAGGCGAGGAATGCCTGCAACTGAAGAACAAGATTGAGGTACTCATCTTCTGAGGACACCTTGGTAGATATGTAGATGACCGGCAAGGTTGAGGAGATGCTGGTTGAGATGGGCAAACTCCCAAAAAGCAAGATGATAACTGATCAACCATGAGGCTAATCAACACAGTCTTCAGTGGACTAGCAGCCAAAGGTTCTATCTCACAAGCTTGGAGGGCCTATGCTCAAGCAGCCCGAGTTGGAGACATGGCCCCAAAAAGGCTGAGGATTGGGGAGATGATATCATTTTTTTGATACTAATCCAAAAGGGGTTCAGACCCCACATGATAATGCAATGATCGTCTTCCTTATTAGCATGAACTACAAGGTGTGGTGTATACTAGTGGATAATGGAAGCTCAATTGACATCCTCTTTTATGATGCCTTCTAGAGGGTAAAAATCTCAAGAGATCAGCTGAGTAGAATGGACACCCCGTTGATTGGATTTTTAGAGGAGCTGGTGCCTATCAAGGGTGTCATCACTCTGCCAGTCATGCTTAGCCAGGAACCTCAGTCGGTTACCATTATGCTCAATTTTTTGGTCATCAAGATCCTATTTACGTACATGTTCTTGGGTTGACCTGGCCTAAATGCAATGGAGGTCGTAGTATCAACTTGTCACTTGATAATGAGGTTCCCTATGGCGAACGACACTGAAAAAATTAAGGGAGACCAGGCAATGGCCCGATAGTGCTATATGGCCACTCTCAAATGAAGAAGAAGGGCCATAGAAACACTGCCTATCAAGGGCTTGGATACATGGAATGATTAGAAGGAGTAGCATGGAGAACTGAATGAGAAGCTTATCCCCATTCCACTCTACAACAAAGGGGCCAATCAAGTTATACAAATTGTCTCACTATTGGACAAGGAGTCCAAGACCCAACACCAATGTGTCCACTTGGTTGTTTGCAGATGTGCTAGGTATTCATTCTTCTATTGTGGTGCACAGGTTGAATGGGAACCCCAACCACCGACTAGTATGATAGATGAAAAAGAATTTCACCTCGAAGAGGTAGCAAGAGATCAATATGGAGGTGGACAAACTCCTTGAGGCTGAATTCATCTATCAGGTGGATTACTTGGAGTAGCTCACCAATGTAGTCCTCGTTAAGAAGGCCAAATGGATGGTGTGGGGTCTACATCAACTTTATAGACCTCAATAAAGCTTACGCAAAGGACAACTTTCCGCTATCGAGGATCAATTATCCCGTCAATGCTACCTCGAGCCACCAACTCCTTAGCTTCATGGATGCTCTTGGGCTACAATCAAGTCAAAATGCATCCAAAGGATGAGGAAGAAATGACGTTCATCATCGACAATGACCTATATTACTACAAGGTGATGCTGTTTAGGTTGAAGAATGTAAGAGCTACCTATTAGAGAAAGTATTGCATGAAGCTCAACCTGAGCAAATGCATCTTCAATGTTACCTTGGGAAAGTTCTTGGAGTTCATGGTGACCCATCGAGAAATAGAAGCCAACCTGGAGTGAGGATGATAGTGTTATTTTGATGATTAACAAGCAATAATCAAGAGTATGTTACAAGTTAATTCGATACTTCATTTATAAGTCTGTTACTCTCAGTATATTTGTATAATAAGATAAAGATGCATTTCATTGTTTATTTAGATGAATCTAACCTTGAGTTGCAGCAAAGTGTGGATTGAGTCGACTCCAAGGATGATTGGGTCGACCCCGGCACATCAAGAAAGCATCTGGCACACTTCTGCAAAAATGGCACGGATGAACAGTAGTTGGGTCGACCCAAGGAAAGCATGAGTCGACCCAAACCTCAAGCCTCTCAAAGACTCAAGAAAACAGTTCTCTGGAAACACTGAGAGGGTCGACCCAAGAGGAAGTTGAGTCGACCCAAGCTTGAGTCGACCCAAACACTGAGAGGGTCGACCCAAAGGCAATGACAGAATACATGACAGAAAAGGTTCTCTGGAAACCCTGAGAGGGTCGACCCAAGTGGAAGTTGAGTCGACCCAACTGAACCTTGAGTCGACCCAAGTGAAGGAAGGCTGAATTGCAAGTTTCTGTGGTTCTGAGAGGGTCGACCCAAGGAAAGGTTGAGTCGACCCAAGTGAAAGTTGGGTCGACCCAAGTGAAAGTTGGGTCGACCCAAGCACGGGTAGAAGCATAACGGCTAGTTCTGCAGAAGTACTTTTTGTCCTTCCAACAGTGAGTAACGGCTAGTTTTTGAATTCTAACCATTGGGGCTTGTCCAATGGATGAAGGAAACTATTTAAAGTGGCACTATTCATCAGAGAGAACATCCTTTTGCAAAATATCAAAGAGTACACAAGAAAGACAAAGTGCCCTAATCTTCTTCATCCAAGTGCTTCATTCAAGAGTCAAAAGAAAGTGGTTGAGCAGATTCCAAGAGTTATTAAGAGCTCCATCCACCCTTGAAGAGTGAAGCATCCTTGACAAAGAAGAGAGAAGTCACATCAAGCGATAACTATTCTCTAAACTCTTTTTTGTAGATTATATTGTTATATTTGCTCATCTAGAAGCTTAAATCTTCTTACTTTGTTTATTAGACTCATTGTAAAGGTTAGTTGGTAAGCCCGCAAAACCAACGGTATAGGTTGATTGGTGAACCCGTAAAACTAATTGTAAAGGTTCGTTGGTGAGCCCGGAAAACCAACATAGGTTCGTTGGTGAGCCCGTAAAACCAACATAGGTTTTTGGTGAACCCGGAAAACCAAAGTGTAAAGGTTTTTGGATTGTGAGCCCGGAAAACAATCCAACTGTAATCCGCGGGATTATAGTGAATTCCCAAGGGGTCGCTTGGGGAGTGGACGTAGGTGCTTAGGAGAGCACCGAACCACTATACTTCTTGTTGTTTGTATTGTGATTTGTTTAATTCCACTAACTCATCAATTAACATAAGTAAGATAGTTAAAATTAAGAGAAACCAATTCACCCCCCCCCCTCTTGGCTTGTCACCTTGGGCAACAAGTGGTATCAAAGCAAGGTGCTCCAATAGTACTCATTGATCTCACAATCAAGAGTTAAAGATCATGACAACCCAAGTGGGATGTTCTATGAGTGAGGGGCAATCCACAAATAGACCTCCTCTATTTAATGGCACAAATTACACATACTGGAAAGCTAGGATGAGGATATTCATTCAAGCTTTAGACTATGAATTATGGTACATTATTACTAGAGGACCTCACACACCCACACTTAATATAGAGGGCACTATCATACCCAAACCAGAAATGGATTGGAATGAAAGTGATAGAAGATTAGCACAATTAAATGCAAAAGCAATTAATGTACTTTACTGTTCATTAGATGTAAGTGAATTTAATAGAATATCTACATGCATCTCTGCAAAAGAAATTTGGGACAAACTTGAGGTCACTCATGAAGGGACTAATCAAGTTAAGGAGTCAAAAATAAACATATTAGTACATAAGTATGAATTGTTTAAAATGGAATCCACTGAGTCCATAACTGATATGTTTACTCGTTTTACTGAAATTATAAATGGGCTTAAGAGTTTAGGAAAGTCTTATACTAACTCTGAATTGGTGCGAAAAATTCTCAGGTCTCTACCAAGAGTTTGGGAGGCCAAGGTAACTGCAATTCAGGAAGCTAAGGACCTCAACACACTGCAATTAGAGGAACTTCTAGGATCACTCATGACCCATGAGTTGACCATGAGGCAAAATTCAGAAGATGAGGTCAAGAGAAGAAAGACCATTGCCCTAAAGTCTACCACCCCTAAACAACAAACTGAGTCGGAAGATTCAGATGATGATGATGAATTTGATGAAGAAGGAATGGCTATGCTTGGAAGAAAATTCAGAAAATTTATGAGAGGTAAGAATAGATTTCATAAAAAGAAATCCTTCTTCAAAGGTAGCTCAAGCAAAGAAAAGGGCAAGGACAAAGAAAAGGAAAAAGAAACTCCTATTTGTTATGAGTGTAACAAACCCGGGCATTATAAGATAGATTGCCCGAAATTAAAGTGGATGGCAAGAAAACTGAAAAAGAAGAACTTCATGGCTGAATGGAGTGAAAGTGAGGAGTCAAGTTCGGAAGAGGAAGATCATCAAGAGACGGCCCAAATATGTCATATAGCCAATGACGATGAGGTAGATTCTGAACTTGAATGTGATTTTACTGTTGATGAATTACATGATGCATTTTTAGAACTCATGGAAGAACATAAAAAACTAATCAATAAAAATAAAGTTCTAAAAGAAGAAAATCAATCTCTTATCAAAGATAAGTTAAAACTATCTCATAACTATGAAACATTAAGTAGGAAACTCACAAATGAAACCAAGAATCTAATTGCTGAAATTGTCAAGTTAAAAGAAGATGCTGAAAAATATAAATCCTTAGTAGATAAGTTTACACTTAGTTCTACCAAATTAAATATGATTCTTGATAGTCAAAAAGCTGTATATGATAAGGCTGGATTAGGATATAAAACAAATAAGAAACAAAAATACTTAAAGAACATTTTTGTAAAAGCTAAAAATGAAAATATTACTTGTCATTGCTGCAATAAATTAGGACATAAAGCATATGAATGTAACTATAGAAAGTCCAGTCAAAACAAATTGAGTAATAATCAAAAGCTTAAATTCAAGAAAGTTTGGGTTCCAAAAGGAACATCAAGTACTAACCCTAAAGGACCCAACATAGTTTGGGTACCTAAAGCTCTTTCTTGATCTTTATTGCAGGGGTGTCTTGCAGCTAATAAAGTGGAAAAACGATGGTATCTAGATAGCGGCTGTTCAAGACACATGACCGGTGATGTAGATCAATTTGTCATCTTGGAATCTAAGAAGGGTGGAGTAGTAACCTATGGAGACAATGGAAAAGGGTATATCATTGGAAAGGGTCAAATTTTCATTACTCCATCTACTTTCATAGAAAATGTCTTATTAGTTAAGGGTTTGAAACATAACCTACTTAGCATAAGTCAATTTTGTGATAAAGGGTTTAAAGTCACATTTGAAGCATCAGTATGCATAATCACAAATCCTAAAGATAATAGCATTGTACTTGTAGGACAAAGGCAAAGAAATATTTACATGGTAGATCTTCATGATTTAGGCAAGAAAAATGGATTATGCTTAATTACTAATGAAGAAAAGAAAAATGAAACAAGTTGGCTTTGGCATCGTAGACTAGGACATGCTAGTATGGAATTAATATCAAAACTAGTCAAGAAGGAATTAATAAAAGATGTGCCAAAATTGATTTTTGAAAAGGACAAAATCTGTGGACCATGCTCATTAGGAAAACAAACTAAATCATCCTTCAAATCGAAGAATATAGTATCAACAACTAGGCTTTTTGAACTCATACACATGGATCTATTTGGATCCACTAGAACTGCGAGTCTAGGAGGGAAGAAGTATGGACTAGTTATTGTAGATGATCTTTCAAGATATACATGGGTTTCATTTTTGGCACATAAGAATGAAGCATTTTCAGAATTCTTGAAACTTTATAATAATATCATAAATGAAAAGAAGCTCACCTTAGTAGCAATTCGAAGTGATCATGGTACTGAATTTGAAAATCAATACTTTGAAGAATTTTGTAATAAAAATGGTATCTCACATCAATTTTCAGCACCTAGAATGCCTCAACAAAATGAGGTTGTTGAAAGAAAAAACAGGACATTGGCAGAAATGGCACGCACGATGTTGTGCGAGTCAAATCTTCCAAAGTACTTTTGGGCTGAAGCTATAAGCACTGCTTGCCATATTCTAAATCGGGTTTTAATACGACCAATAACCAAGAAAACTCCTTATGAACTTTGGAAGAATAAGAAACCAACTGCTAAATATCTTAGAGTATTAGGATGTAGATGTTTCATTTTAAACAATGGCAAGGAGGATCTAAGTAAATTTGATGCCAAGTCAGATGAAGGTATCTTCTTAGGATACTCCACATCTAGCAGGGCATACAGAGTATTCAATAAAAGAACTCTTGTAGTCGAAGAGTCAGCTAATATCATATTTGATGAGTCTGATAGTGAGTCTGCTAGAAAAGAAAATATTCTTGATGATGATACAGGAATTATTAACTTTGAAAAGTTGAATATTGATGACGTGCCAATTCAAGATAAGGGAGATGATTGCGTGCCACCACAATCTCAAAACTTGCCAAAGGAATGGAGGTATGCATATGGACACCCTAAAGACTTAATCATTGGTGATCCATCTCAAGGGGTAAGAACTCGATCCTCTCTTAGAAATTTAAATGATTATCTTGCTTTTGTTTCACAGTTAGAACCTAAGACTTATGAAGAAGCTGAAAAAGATACCAATTGGATAAATGCCATGCAAGAAGAATTAAATCAATTCAAAAGAAGTAATGTATGGACATTAACTGAAAGACCAAAGCATAACTCTGTAATTGGAACAAAATGGATCTTTAGAAATAAATTAGATGAAAATGGGTTAGTTATAAAAAATAAAGCTAGACTTGTAGCTAAGGGATACAATCAAGAAGAAGGGATAGATTTTGATGAAACATTTGCTCCTGTAGCTAGATTAGAAGCTATTAGATTACTTCTAGCTTTTGCATGTTTCATGGATTTCAAATTGTATCAAATGGATGTAAAAAGTGCATTCTTAAACAATTTTATAGAGGAAGAAGTATATGTAGAGCAACCTCCTTGTTTTGAGAATCATGAATTGCCAAATCATGTGTTTAGATTACATAAGGCATTATATGGATTGAAACAAGCACCTAGGGCTTGGTATGATCGATTAAGCAAATTTCTACTAAAAAATGACTTTAGTAGAGGAAATGTAGATAAAACACTGTTTCTCAAAAGAAAGGACGAAAATCTATTAGTGGTACAAATATATGTGGATGACATAATCTTTGGTGCCACAAATGATACTCTTTGCAAAGAATTTGCTGATTTAATGCACGGAGAATTCGAAATGAGTTTGATGGGAGAACTGTTGACCCCCTAATGGATTTTGATGAATACAAAACACGAGAGTATAATTTCATTGATCTTAACAATTTAATTGAGGATTTCATGTGTTTAATTAAGAATATTGTTAAGAAATGTCTAGGCAAGTTCCCATGATTTTTAAGGACTTATTGAAGAATTTTTTGAGATGCAAGAAAAAGTTCAGGGACAGCCGAGACGTCTCCGGGTTGTCTCAGAGACGTCTCTGGCACAAACAGGTAGAACTGGCACGTCTGGAGACGTCCCCGGCACCTGCCGAGTCGTCCCCGCGATAGCGGAGTCGACTCTCTCAGTAGCGGAGTCGACTCTCTCAGTGGCGGCAGAAAGGCAGTTTTCAAGAGATATGCGCGAGACGTCCCCACCGTACGCGGAGTCGTCCCCGCAAGTAAAAAGCAGACTTTCCGAGTCGTCCCCGAGATAGCGGAGACGGCTCTCTCAGGGTTTTCCAGAGAATGACTTTTTCGGTGATAAGGCAGCGGAGACGTCCCCTGAAAGAGCGGAGTCGTCCCCATGCAAAAAGCGCAAACAAGCGGAGACGTCCCCGTAAAGCGCGGAGACGTCCCCGGAGCGCGGAGTCATCTCCGAAGCAGCGGAGTCGTCCCCATGCAAAAAGCGCAAACAAGCGGAGACGTCCCCATAAAGCGCGGAGACGTCTCCGGAGCGCCTGGGACGCGACTGACAGCTTTTTCAGGTTTGATTTGAATTTCAAACGTCTCTTTCTTTGTGTCTAACGGCTATATTTGCTTTTTGGGCTATAAAAGGGACCTCTTAAGTGCTTCTCAACAACTCCTTACCAACCCAACACAAGATCATTCAAGAGAGAAGCAAGAGAGAGAGGTTCAAGGGAGTTAGTGCATTCAAGTGAAGAAATCAAGTGCCTTCAAGCTTACCAACTGATTTCGTGCTCAACTACTCTCTTCCGCTCGGCATTCAAAGCTCACATTCAAGCCAACGCGATCCACATCGGAAGAACCATCATCTCCCACGCTTCCAACGGCAAAAGGGCTCTTCCGGGTTTTAAGATTTCTCATTGTCATATTTGCTTATTTAAAGCTTTCAAATCTTGTGTAAAACTTTTCATTGTTGTGCTTGCTCCAGTCAAGGGACTTGGAACAAGGGATAGGCGTCTCAAGCCTAGGTTAAATTGGGGGATTGTAGGGTTGGATTGTGAGCCCATGAAAACAATCGGTAGGTTCTAGTCGGTGAGCCTGTGAAAACCGACCGAGTTCGTTGTGATCTCGTAAAACAACAAGTTGGGTTGTGAGCTTGTAAAACAACCGGCTGTAATCTGTATGATTATTGTGAAATTCCCAAGAGGACTTGGGGAGTGGATGTAGGTGCTGGGGTGCACCGAACCATTATATGTTTGTTGTGTTTGTAATGCTTCTTGTCATTGTCTAACTTACACACTTACTTACTTAGATAAATTGCTTGCTTAACTCTTATCCGCGCATCCTTTAGTTGCAAGCATATTCAATCAAGTCACATTCTATACATCAAACTGTTGCTAAGTTTAACTTTCACTGTGCATCTATACAACTTAGCATAATTAATCAAAAAGTTTTAAAAGAAGCTTAAAATATTTAAAAGACCCAATTCACCCCCCCTCTTGGCTTGAATCTACTGGGCAACAAGAACTAAGTTTCTTTCTAGGATTACAAATCAAACAAACTAAAGAAGGTATCTTTATTCATCAAACTAAGTATACAAAGGAAATACTAAAGAAGTTTGGGAATGAAAATCATAAGGGAGTAGGCACTCCAATGAATCCTACTAGTAAGCTAGACAAAGATGAGAAAGGAAAGAGTATTGATATTAAGCTTTATAGAGGACTAATTGGATCCTTGCTCTACCTTACTGCTAGTAGACCAGACATCGTGTTTAGTGTAGGAATATGTGCTAGATACCAATCAGATCCTAAGGAGTCACATTTAAGTGCTGTTAAAAGAATCCTTAGATATTTAAGAGGAACTACGAACATAGGATTATGGTACTCAAGAGACTCCTGTCTAGATTTGCTTGCATACTCAGATGCTGATTTTGCTGGATGCAAATTAGATAGGAAGAGCACTAGTGGAACATGTCAATTCTTAGGAAACAACTTAGTATCATGGTTTAGCAAAAAGCAGAATTCAGTGGCACTGTCAACAGCTGAAGCTGAATATATAGCTGCTGGTAGTTGTTGTGCTCAAGTACTATGGCTTAAGCAACAACTAGAGGACTATGGAGTTAAGCTAGATAATATTCCTATTAAGTGTGATAATACTAGTGCCATCAACCTTACTAAAAATCCGGTTCAGCATTCTAAAGCCAAACACATAGAAATAAGATATCATTTTATTAGGGATCATGTGCAAAATGGAAACATATGTATTGAGCATATATGTACTGAAAAATAATTAGCTGACATATTCACAAAACCCTTGAGTGAAGATAGATTTTGCACGCTAAGGAGGGAATTAGGCATATGTGATCCTTTTTATTGAAGAGATATAAAAGGGAGCAAGCAGTCTCATGATACATTCCTCCCATTTCTAAAAACCCATGAAACATGAGTCAAACTTGTCATCTATAGATTCCTTACTCATGTATCATTGTCCCAGAAAGAATTTGTAAGGATTGGAAGCAAGGAAAATTTTTAGAAGCGAAAAGGAAGAGAAAGGAAAAATTTCTGAACTTGGGTCGACCCAACCCAGAATAGGGTCGACCCAACGTTGAGTCGACCCAAGAAAATTCTTGAGTCGACCCAACGTCGGGACCCCACTGTTAAAAGGGGGACCCGTGAGCTATCTAGGGCACTGTTTACACTTTGTCCTCTTCCAAAAATCTTATTCCCCACTCTCAAAACTCCTCCAATCATTTCCAAACAGTAGATTACTTCAAGATCTTGGAGAAATGGGACCCAAAAGAGCCGTAGCCAAGCGATCCGGAAGAGTCTCACGGATCCAACGTGCGGAAAGAGAAGCTACGGAGCCATCTACAGTGTCTCCACAAGGTGAGACACGTGTAGAGCCACCTCCTCCTCCCTCCCCCTCAGTACAACTTGCAAAGTTTGCGGGGAGACCGGTTACAACGGGGAGAAGGATCCATTCCGAGTTCTTTGATCAAGAAGGGTTCCGTTTGGGGGAATGGATCCGAAGGCAAGGTTGGGAGTATCTTTGCTCCCTAGATGTGGTGATCTACCCCGGACTAGTTCGGGAGTTCTATGCCTTCCTCAAAACTGGGATGGGAGGGCTCATATCGGAAGTTCGAGGAGTTAGGGTTCGAGTTTCCGAAGAGAGTTTGAGTGAGTTGCTTCATCTCCCCTGCGAAGGAGCAACTCCAGAAAAGCCAGAAAACAAGTTGAGAGCCCTGCAGTTAATTCTTGAGAATGAAGACTTCGACTTCTCGGAGAAGGTTATAGCGAGCTCTCTTTCTGCAGAAATGAGGTTGTTGCACAACATCATTGATAGGATTCTATTTCCGAAGAGCGGGAGATTTGATCTCATTACAGAGCGAGATCTAGCAGTGATGGAGCATATTATTCAGGGTATTCCCCTGAATCTCCCGGCCATGATACTGAGGCAGATGAGGAAGGTGATCTGCAACTCCAGAGTATCCCTGCCTTATGGTATGATACTCACCTTGATCTTCCGACAGCACGACATATCTGTCGAGGGGGAGGTCTCCAGGCATCTGCTTTTTACTGATACATACACTGCACGATCACTTATTCGCATGGGCTATGAGAAAGTGAACGGGCAGTGGGTTCGTACTGGAGCAGGGATTCAGGGTGATGCACCAGAGGGTGATGCACCAGATATTGGAGACCCTATTCCTGAGGATGAGGAGCATATGGATCATCCTACTGCACCTTCAGAGGCTGGACCATCGTCATCTGTTCCTGCGGGAGACACAGATGAGTTCTGGAGTAGGATGACTGAGCTTATGTCAGCTCAAGCGAGGACTATCACTGATGGGCTGACGAGCCGACTAGATATCATGTCTGCTGAGATCAGTGATCTGAGAGAGCAGATAGGAGCTCTACGGAGAGAGAGAGAGACTCATGGACCATCTGTGCCACAGGCTGCTGAGTCAGAGATTTTGGCACAGAGTCATCCAGCTCACCGTGCTCCACGCCAGACTCAGTCTCATCAGGCTCGACCTCCCCTCGCCACTTATACTAGGAGGATGAGGACTAGATCATAGCCATTAGATACTTCCTAGGCTGATATTAGTATTTCTGTTTAGAGCCTAGGATATGTATCTAGTTCTCATATGTATTTTGTGTTGATCATATATTTTGAACCTTGATTGAGGAACATTGTATTTGTTTTTGTTTTGGCATTTATGTACTAAAATGTTCCTATTTTGATCAATGAAGTTTAAATGTTTGTTAATTATTGTGTCTATTCCCATGCACCTATTTGATGATAACAAAAAGGGGGAGAAGTAAAGAAAGTGAAATAAGTTGTGTAAGAAAAGAGAAATAAGTTGTAAAACAAATTAAAAATTATAATGGGAAAGCATATACATTTAAGGGGGAGCAATTTGTAACAATGAAAATGATCAAATCTAAAATTTCTATTAAATTTCAGAATTTGGCACATAGAATTTCAGAATTTGGCATATACCTTTCACACCTCGATACATAATCTGAAACTCATGCTTTATCTCAAATTTTTGAAGTTTCATCTTTAATGAAATATAAATGAAAGGGGGAGCAATTCAAAAAGTCAAATTGGAAACATTTGGATGAAATAGGGGGAGACTTCACTCTCATATTTGAAAAGTTGAAATTCAGCAACTTGAGCCCTTTTAAAACTGATTTTAAGATAAGTATCAATAGGCTCATACTCTATATTTTGTAATCATCAAAAAGGGGGAGATTGAGGATGATAGTGTTATTTTGATGATTAACAAGCAATAATCAAGAGTATGTTACAAGTTAATTCGATACTTCATTTATAAGTCTGTTACTCTCAGTATATTTGTATAATAAGATAAAGATGCATTTCATTGTTTATTTGGATGAATCTAACCTTGAGTTGCAGCAAAGTGTGGATTGAGTCGACTCCAAGGATGATTGGGTCGACCCCGGCACATCAAGAAAGCATCTGGCACACTTCTGCAAAAATGGCACGGATGAACAGTAGTTGGGTCGACCCAAGGAAAGCATGAGTCGACCCAAACCTCAAGCCTCTCAAAGACTCAAGAAAATAGTTCTCTGGAAACACTGAGAGGGTCGACCCAAGAGGAAGTTGAGTCGACCCAAGCTTGAGTCGACCCAAACACTGAGAGGGTCGACCCAAAGGCAATGACAGAATACATGACAGAAAAGGTTCTCTGGAAACCCTGAGAGGGTCGACCCAAGTGGAAGTTGAGTCGACCCAACTGAACCTTGAGTCGACCCAAAGAAATGTTGAGTCGACCCAAGTGAAGGAAGGCTGAATTGCAAGTTTCTGTGGTTCTGAGAGGGTCGACCCAAGGAAAGGTTGAGTCGACCCAAGTGAAAGTTGGGTCGACCCAAGGACAGGTTGAGCCGACCCAAGCACGGGCAGAAGCATAACGGCTAGTTCTGCAGAAGTACTTTTTGTCCTTCCAACAGTGAGTAACGGCTAGTTTTTGAATTCTAACCATTGGGGCTTGTCCAATGGATGAAGGAAACTATTTAAAGTGGCACTATTCATCAGAGAGAACATCCTTTTGCAAAATATCAAAGAGTACACAAGAAAGACAAAGTGCCCTAATCTTCTTCATCCAAGTGCTTCATTCAAGAGTCAAAAGAAAGTGGTTGAGCAGATTCCAAGAGTTATTAAGAGCTCCATCCACCCTTGAAGAGTGAAGCATCCTTGACAAAGAAGAGAGAAATCACATCAAGCGATAACTATTCTCTAAACTCTTCTTTGTAGATTATATTGTTATATTTGCTCATCTAGGAGCTTAAATCTTCTTACTTTGTTTATTAGACTCATTGTAAAGGTTAGTTGGTAAGCCCGCAAAACTAACGGTATAGGTTGATTGGTGAACCCATAAAACCAATTGTAAAGGTTCGTTGGTGAGCCCGGAAAACCAACATAGGTTCGTTGGTGAGCCCGTAAAACCAACATAGGTTTTTGGTGAACCCGGAAAACCAAAGTGTAAAGGTTTTTGGATTGTGAGCCCGGAAAACAATCCAACTGTAATCCGCGGGATTATAGTGAATTCCCAAGGGGTCGCTTGGGGAGTGGACGTAGGTGCTTAGGAGAGCACCGAACCACTATACTTCTTGTTGTTTGTATTGTGATTTGTTTAATTCCACTAACTCATCAATTAACATAAGCAAGATAGTTAAAATTAAGAGAAACCAATTCATCCCCCCCCCCCTCTTGGCTTGTCACCTTGGGCAACATGGAGAATATTCAAGTAATCTTGGAGATGTTACGACCAAGAGCAGTGAAAAAAATGCAATGCCTTACCGATCACATTACCACCCTAAGCAAATTTATGTTGAGGATGGCAAAAAGATGCCTCCTATTTTTCAAAGTCCTTAGAAATATTAAGGACTTCTTGTGGACCGAGGAATGCTAGATAGTAGTTGACCAACTCAAGCAGTACCCTGGCTCACTGCCACTTCTCACCATGTCTACATTCCAATCTAGCAATCTTGGCCACGGTCATAAGTTTGGTTCTCATCAGAGAGGAGACAAAGACCCAAAAATCGATTTACTATATAAGCAAGGTACATCGGGTTGCTCAAACAAGATACCCAGGATTGAAAAAGACGGTTTACGCCCTAATAATCATAGCTTGGAAGTTATGTCCTTACTTTCAAACCCACACTATTATCATACTGACCGACTAGCCACTCAAGTAAGGGTTGCAGAAGTTAGAGACTACTGAGTGGCTAGTCAAATGAACCGTTGAATTTGGAGAGTTCAATGTACATTATCAACCTCGGTCTACTATTAAGGCATAAGTCCTGGTGAATTTTCTTGTGGAACATGTCATGCTAGAAGAAGTAAAAACTGAGTCCAAATAATAGAAGGATGAGTTGGAGGAGATACCCTTTTGGACACTTCATGTAGATGGATCCTCCAGCATGAGTGGAAGTAGAACCGAGCTGATCCTCCCAAGCTTGGAGGAGATTGTAGCTGAGTATGCCCTAAGGTTTAATTTCACAATCTCCAATAATAAAGCCAAGTTTGAGGCCCCTATCATTGGGCTGAAGTTAACTAAAGATGTTGGTATAGCTCGGTTAAAAGCCTATAGTGACTTGTAGTTCATCATCAATCAGATTTGAGGAGAAATCCAAGAACACTACCACGGTGAAGTACCTATAGAAGGTGAGAGAGATTTCCTAGGCCTTCACCGAGTTTGGGATCTAGTAGATCCCTAGGTCGGAGAATGCAAAGGTAGATGCCCTATCCAAGCTAGCTACCTTAGAGTTCTTTTGCCTAAAGAAGACAGACTACTTTAAGATAGTCAAGAAGCCCAGCATCAGAAAAGAAACAAATCGGATGTTTTAGATGAAGTACGAGCCAAGCTAGATTGATCCCATCATTGAGTCTCTCAGAGATGGAAAGCTCCTTGAGGGCAAAAAGGAGGCCAAAAGACTTAAGTATCGAGCATCACATTATGTGCTGATAGAAAGCAGACTATACAAAAGGTCATTCACTTTGCCCTACCTCAGATGCCTTGAACCTACCGAAGCCCAATACGCCCTCTAAGAAGTCCATGCGGTGATATGCGGTAATCAACTAGAGGGCATAATCTTAGCCTACAAAATGTTGAGGTAGGGCTACTACTGGTGGACTTTGCAGAAGGATGCAACTTCATTTGGGAAGTAGTTCGAATAGTGCCAGAGCAATGCCAACATCCAGCACCATCTTGAGTACAATCGATATCGATCAGCATCCTTTGACCATTCGCCCAATAGGGGATGGATATCCTTGACCTTTTTTCACTGGCAACTAAGCCGAGGAGATTCTTAATCATGGCCATTGACTAGTTCACTAAATGGATCGAGACCGAGCCTCTAGATCGGATCACAAAGAAGAATGCTCGAAACTTCATGTAGAGACCCATCATTTGCCGGTATGGGATTCTTTGAGCTCTCATCACCGATAATGGCCGACAGTTCGACTATGCCTAGTTCAGAAAGTTTCGTAATAATTGTTGTCGGCGCCCACGCCGGAACCCACTCACACCAGCGCCGCCACCGACGTCGGACAAGCAAGAGAGATACAAACGGATAAGCACTCTCTCGCTCCCTCGACTCCGGACTCAAGGATCACCTCTTCGCTCCGCCTACGAAGGGCAAAAGATTATCCCGTGGTATCAGTAGAGTAAAACACTTGAGCACCGCAACGGATTATCAAAGATCAAAGGAAGAAGAAGGAAGAAAATAGCAAAGCAAACACAAAGATGTAACGAGGTTCGGCTACAAATAGCCTACGTCCTCCACCGCTCCAAATCTCAATAAGGATTAACTGATTACAGAGATAGCACACACCCGAACGATCACAAGCGATCGATCTACAAGAGATTCACACAGAATTCCCTTTGCACAAGAAGTAGGATCCCAATCCTCTTCTTCTCTAGAACCCTAGCCTCACAAACAAGAGTCTCTCTCAAAATACGGCCAATACCTTAACCCTAGGGCTCTCATGAGTCCTATATATAGTCTCAAGACCTTCAGATGATCATAGCCGTCGAAACGCCAACAAAACACCAAAAAAGAAACTCATCCGTATGATTTCCCGCGAGCCCGAGTCGACTCGGCTGAAGTCCGAGTCGACTCTGGCACGTCTGAACAACTTCCAGTTTAACTGGCACGATCTCGAGTCGACTCCACTGTATCTCGAGTCGACTCGACGATGCTCCGAGTCGACTCGACTGTAGTTCGAGTCGACTCTGACAGTCCAGACAGAAACATGGTTTTTGCGGCTTTTCTCTTCTCGGGTCGACTCGACAGACCTCGAGTCGACTCGACTGTTCCCGAGTCGACTCGACTGTAGCCCGAGTCGACTCTGACAGTCCGCCAGACGGAACTATGCAGAATTGATTCTCCTTCAATTCCCTTCATCACTAAAGGTCTCCACATTCCCCAACAATCTCCCACTTGGAGACCTTGGGTATATTCTCTTGTTACTTGGTTCTCCTCTGTGCTCCCACTGAAACTGGATCATCCTAGTAAAATCGGTACGATGCCTCCTCAACGTCTTCAAGCATGAAGACTAGCAGAAGCTGAACAGCTCCTCAGCTTCTCCACCGTGACGACCTTCGTCAACATATCTGCAGGATTCTGACTTGTATGAATTTTCTCCAACTTAACGAGTCCCTGCTCGAGCAATGACCTCACGAAGTGGTACCGTATGTCAATATGCTTCGTCCTTGAATGAAAAGCTGAATTCTTCGCCAGATGAATTGCACTTTGACTGTCTAAATATAACATGCAATCCTTCTGTTCCTTCCCAAGCTCCTTCATCAAGCCTTGAAGCCATATTAGTTCCTTGCACGCCTCTGTGGCTGCCACATACTCCGCCTCCGTAGTCGACAATGCAACAACTGGTTGCAACCTGAAAATCCAACTGACGGCTCCACTGCCCAAGGTGAACAAGTACCCTGTCGTGCTTCTCCTGCCGTCCAAGTCCCCTGCCATGTCTGAGTCCACATAGCCCTGTAACCGGATCTCAGAACCTCCATAGCACAATGACATGTGCTCAGTGCCTTTCAGATACCTCAGTATCCATTTGACCACGCGCCAATGCTCCAAGCCTGGGCAGCTCATGAAGCGACTCACAACTCCCACTGCTTGAGCAATGTCTGGTCTCGTACACACCGTAGAGTACATCAAGCTCCCCACTGCCGATGCATACGGGATTTTTGACATATTGAGCTCCTCCACCCGCGTCTTCGGACTTTGCCCTTTTGAGAGCTTAAAATGGGCACCCAGCGGTGTGCCAACAGGTTTGGCACCCTCCATGCAGAATCTCCTGAGTACTCGGCTGATGTACTCCGCCTGAGATAGTCTGAGGATATGTTTAGACCTATCTCTACTGATCCGCATCCCAAGGATCTGTTTTGCTGCTCCTAGATCCTTCATTGCAAATTTTCTTGACAGCTTCAGCTTCAATTTTGCAATCTCATGCATGCTAGCTCCTGCAACTAACATGTCATCAACATACAATAGCAAGATAATGTAAGATGTACCGAAGTCCCGGAAGTAGCAACAGTGATCCTCCTGACATCTCCTGTATCCTATCTCAAGCATGTAACTATCGAACTTGAGATACCATTGTCTGGGTGCCTGTTTCAAACCATAGAGGCTTTTCTTTAGTTTGCAGACTAAGTCACCCGTGCCAGCTGCAATGTATCCCTCCGGCTGCTGCATATATATCTCCTCATCGAGATCTCCGTGGAGAAAGGCCGTCTTCACATCAAGCTGCTCTAAGTGAAGATCCTCTACTGCCACCATGCTCAGCACTGCTCGAATAGTACTCATCTTGACTACAGGAGAAAAGATCTCTGTGAAGTCGATACCTGCTCTCTGCTGAAATCCTTTTACAACCAGCCTGGCCTTGTATCGCTTCTTCCCGCCTTGCTCTTCCTTCAGCCTGTAAACCCATTTGTTTGACAGTGCTTTCTTCCCCTTGGGCAGATCCACCAAATTCCACGTTTGATTCTGCTCCAATGACTTCATCTCATCATCCATGGCCAACTCCCACTCCTTCCTGGCATCAACCTCCAATGCCTCCGTAAAGCATTCAGGTTCGCCATTATCTGTGAGCAACAAATAACTAAGAGTCCCATCATACCTTTGAGGAGGCTTCCCATGAGTACTACGAGTGGACCTTCTTAGTTGTGGAGGGGGTGCCAATGCTTCAGGTTCTTGCTCTGACTGAGTCTTCTGACCAGAATTTGTAGACTCCTCTTCAGGATCCACAAAACACGGCTCAACAGGTTTTGTTTCTGATTCAGTGCTCTGCTGCATTTTCTCATTGAATACCACATCATTACTACGAATAATCTTCTTGTGTTCGGGATCCCAAAGCCGGTACCCAAACTGTTGACCTCCATATCCAACGAAAATACACTTCTTTGATTTGGCGTCTAGTTTGCTTCTTTGACTGGAATCAACATGGACATAACTGGTACAACCGAATACTCGTAAGTGTGCCAAATCAATCTTCTTCGCTGTCCATGCTTCCTCAGGAATCCCAAATTTAAGTTTCTTTGATGGCCCTCTGTTGATCAAGTAGGCAGCAGTGTTAACTGCTTCCGCCCAAAACTGCTGTGGCAATCCAGCATGTATCCTCATACTCCTGGCACGCTCATTAATTGTTCTGTTCATCCTTTCAGCAACTCCATTTTGTTGTGGTGTCCCTGGAACTGTCCTTTGCCTGACGATCCCAGCATCTGCACAGTAGTCCTCAAACTCCCTGCTACAATACTCACCACCGTTGTCCGATCTCAGGCATTTCAACCTCTTTCCTGTCTCGAGTTCTACCATCGCCTGCCATCTCCTGAAGACCCCAAATACCTCTGACTTGTGCTTCAAGAAGAACACCCAAAGCTTCCTGGTAGCATCATCAATAAAAGTAACATAGTACTGAGATCCACCAATGGAAGAAACTGGTGCAGGCCCCCACACGTCCGTGTGCACGAGATCTAGCTTTTCTTGCTTCCGAGGTTTACCTTCTTTGTTGAATGAAACACGCTTCTGCTTTCCGAGAACACAATCCTCACAGAAGTCCATCTCAACACTCCTGAGACCCTGCAGCTTTCCCAACTGGTGCATCACCTCCAGTCCCTGATAACTCATGTGCCCAAGTCTACAATGCCATAACTTGGTGTCCACATCTGCTGCAACAACTCCAATAGAGTTCTCCGTGCCGTTGGTGACATAAAGTGTCCCAACCTTCTTGCCACTAGCCACCGTCAACGAACCTCTGGATATCTTCCACTGATCAGCTGTGAAAGTAGTCTTGTACCCCTGGCTCGCCAACTGTCCAACAGAAATCAGATTCCTCTGCAGTTGAGGTACGTGCCGTACGTCCTCAAGCTCAAGTGAAGATCCAGAAACCAACTTCACTTCCGCGCTTCCCCTTCCTTGTATGGTGCAAGGCTCTCCATCCCCTAGGTAGACTTTGCCAAAGTCTCCCTTCTCATATCCTCCAAGAAGCTTCCGTTGGGATGTAGCATGGAAAGACGCGCCCGAGCCTATCACCCAAGACTCGTCACAGGTAGACAAAGATAGAACGAGGGCATCCATATCACCGTCTTCAGCAAGATTTGCCAGATCCTTGCTGACTCCTTCGGTGTGGTCGCCTTGCTTCCCTTTAGGAGATTTGCAATCCCTCCTAAAGTGCCCCGTCTTCCCGCAGTTCCAGCACTTCGCTCCCTTGTTCTGAGGTGCTCGAGACCTGCTGGATCTCGACTTCGAGTCGCTTCGAAATCGACCGTCCTTCTTTTGTCTTCCCCGGTCAGAGGTGTTTAGTGCACTTCCAGACGACTCCGTAGCTCCAGAAGATTTCCTTCTTGCTTCTTCACTCAGAAGCACTCCCACAACGTCATCAAAAATCAACTTTCTCGTTGCCGAAGAGTTGCTCACCGCCATCACCAGGCCCTCCCAGCTATCAGGCAATCCGGAGAGGATTAGCAATGCCCGAATCTCATCGTCAAAACTAATCTCCACTGACTCCAACTGGGCCGTGAGTCCATTGAACTCGTTGAGGTATTCTGCTATGCTGCCGCCATTTTTCATACGAAGATTAAACAACCTCTTCATGAGAAATACCTTGTTTGATGCTGAGGGTTTCTCGTACATCCGCGACAATGTTGCCATCAACTCCATCGTCGTCTTCTCGTTTTTGATGTTGAATGCCACTTGGGATGCAAGTGACAATCTAATGGTGCCGAGCGTCTTCCGATCGAGGACCTCCCAGTCTTCATCGGACATCTTCTCTGGTTTCTTCGCTCTACCTCCAAGAGGTAAATAGAGATCCTTCTGGTAAAGGTAATCCTCTATTTGCATCTTCCAGAATCCGAAGTTCGTTCCCAATTCGCACCTTCCCTTCATCCGCCACTTGTTGTCGGCGCCCACGCCGGAACCCACTCACACCAGCGCCGCCACCGACGTCGGACAAGCAAGAGAGATACAAACGGATAAGCACTCTCTCGCTCCCTCGACTCCGGACTCAAGGATCACCTCTTCGCTCCGCCTACGAAGGGCAAAAGATTACCCCGTGGTATCAGTAGGGTAAAACACTTGAGCACCGCAACGGATTATCAAAGATCAAAGAAAGAAGAAGGAAGAAAATAGCAAAGCAAACATAAAGATGTAACGAGGTTCGGCTACAAATAGCCTACGTCCTCCACCGCTCCAAATCTCAATAAGGATGAACTGATTACAGAGATAGCACACACCCGAACGATCACAAGCGATCGATCTACAAGAGATTCACACAGAATTCCCTTTGCACAAGAAGTAGGATCCCAATCCTCTTCTTCTCTAGAACCCTAGCCTCACAAAACAAGAGTCTCTCTCAAAATACGGCCAATACCTTAACCCTAGGGCTCTCATGAGTCCTATATATAGTCTCAAGACCTTCAGATGATCATAGCCGTCGAAACGCCAACAAAACACCAAAAAAGAAACTCATCCGTATGATTTCCCGCGAGCCCGAGTCGACTCGGCTGAAGTCCGATTCGACTCTGGCACGTCTGAACAACTTCCAGTTTAACTGGCACGATCTCGAGTCGACTCCACTGTATCTCGAGTCGACTCGACGATGCTCCGAGTCGACTCGACTGTAGTTCGAGTCGACTCTGACAGTCCAGACAGAAACATGGTTTTTGCGGCTTTTCTCTTCTCGGGTCGACTCGACAGACCTCGAGTCGACTCGACTGTTCCCGAGTCGACTCGACTGTAGCCCGAGTCGACTCTGACAGTCCGCCAGACGGAACTATGCAGAATTGATTCTCCTTCAATTCTCTTCATCACTAAAGGTCTCCACATTCCCCAACAATAATTTCAACATTAATCATTGGCTCATCTCGATCAGCAATCCATAGGCCAATCGGATGGCCGAAGGAATCAACCGTACTATTTTGCAAGGCTTGAAGACCAAACTTGACCAATCTAAGAGAATTTGGATAGACGAGCTGCCCACTATTCTTTGAGCCTATTACACCACTTATCAAACTCCGACTGGAGAGATGCCTTTTAACCTCACCTTCGGTATGGAAGCAGTCAAACTTGTGGAGACGAGCATGCTGTCCCATTGAATGAAGATATATGATGAGCAGAGGAACTCTGATGATCTCCATGCAAACCTCAACCTACTCGAGGATATCAAGGAGCAAGCTTGGATCTGGATGGTGTCTACCAACAACAAGGAGAGCCTAGTACTACAACTCTAGGGTCAAAGAAAAGCTATCCAAACCTAAAGACTTTGTGCTCAGAAAAGCCAAGATTACAAGGAAAGAAGAACATAGAAAACTCGCACCGAACTAGGAGGGACCATATAGAGTGATTGAGGTCATCCATCCTGACACATATCGACTTGAGAGACTCAATAGGGTACCCATATGTCAGATGCAGAACTCTAATAATCTCAAAGCATATTATCAACAAGGATTGTAAAATTAAATTTTTTACTTCTGAATTACTAATAATCAATCAAATTTGTTTCAGTTCTCCTCTAAATATTGGCAAAGTACTATAGGTCGGATGCCTCTCTCAAAGACCACTGATCACAAAATCCAAATGCCACTGGTCGAACACATCTCCCAAAGACCATCGATAATAAAGATAGAAACAACCTAGAAATGATTGAGATCTCCAATCTACGAGCCTATGAAGCAAGGGAGCAAGTACAAAAATGAATCTCGTTTCTCCTACAAAGATTATCTAGAAGCAGCTAGGACCTCCATTATACCAGGCAAGAGTTGATAAAAAGATCTAGTAAGAACTTGGCTCAAATGGGAGGTGGCACACCCGACCTGATTATCTAGATGCTAGCTATCTAGAAAATCTAAGCAATGGAAGACCTAGAAGCTAAATTCCTAATAGCCTGGCCTTTTTAGGCTAGGAATAGAGGCATGCCCGAGCTGATCATTTGGATGCTAGCTATTCAAAAGATCTAACCAATTAAAGATATGGCAGCTAAACTTCAAATAACCCAGCCTCTCCAGGCTAAGAATAGAGGCTCCATGATGGGAAGCCGACCTCAAAGCTACGGTGGAAGGAACGCGCTCCACCGGCCTAAAAATGCCAAAGAATGGAGGGGCAAAGATCCAAGCCAAGCTACATGAAGGTGTAGTCCTCGAGACTTGGTGGTGGGAGCCTTGATCATCATAGGTTAGGAAAGATCAACGGCACACTAAGGCAGGTCGGTGGTGTTCTTTTTTCGTTACTCCTACTCCTTAGTGCCCTCCTATCGTTCCTTGGATTTTTTTCTTTAGCTTCTCGGTATCGGCGACGCCATCTTCTTTGGAGGGGCTAAGGCAGCTGAGGTCGATCTTGGGTTAAGGCGCCTTTCTTCAACAATGCCTTGTCCATCATATCTGTCCAGACAAAAATAAAGTTAGACAACTCATCAGTCATGGATCGAATAATGAAGAATAACGCAGGTCCTTACCCACAGGTCTAGTCATGCTCAAACCGGCGTTGACCAAAGTCTTCTCGGCCAAGAGTTTCCAAATAGGGGGAACCTTGACATGGCACATGGCCTCCAGTGCTTGCTGTTCTGTGCTGGTGAGTCTCGAAGCACGATTCAAGTCCTTTTTTGGAATTTCCTAGAAGGTATTGAACCCCCAAGCTGGCAGCTCGAACAAGGCAAAGAAGAAACAACCCTTCCAATCATGGAAGGAGGAAAGGCCACCTAGATCAGCCGACAACTCTTCCAAGCAAAAAATACCATTAGTCTTGCTTAGAGGATTGCTTTTCTATAGTATAAGTGCCAGGAAAATCTCCACGGTGGGCTGGACACCATGCAAAGCTAGGAGAAAACCTATAATGATCCATCATGAAATTGGGTGGGAACATGGTGAAATTGATTAAAGAGGAGGACAATGAAAGGATGCAAGAAAAATCTCATCCCAAGCTTCAGAGTTTTCTCGTATAGGCTGAGCTGAACAAGAATGCAATCATTGGCTCTTTTCTCGGGCCTAGGCAACCTAAGAGAGAAGAAGCCCTATAGGATATAGAAGCTTTTCCGAAACTTATTTAAATCCCCCTGATCCAAGATACACTCCTTAATGCCTGGACCATAGGGGACCTCCTATGGAAGACCAACTATATGAAGAATGCAAGCTGGATAACCAGCTCACAGGTGAGTCACTCACCATGACCCACACAACCAAGAACTAAAAAGAAATGAAAAAAAAGAAGCTGGTGAAGAAATGGAGAGAGAGATCAAATAATAAGGATCGCTAACAGACCTAAAGGATGCCGAGAACTCCGACTTGGGGAAGACTAAGCTCTGAAGGAGCCTTAGTCGAGTAGAGAACGATCTAAAAAAGGGCTTGCATCTCTCTGAACGAAGCAAAATCGCTAAGGGTTCCCCCCTTATATATAGCCCTAAACGACTCAGATCCAAGGGTTTGATTGACTATTTGGCCTAACGAACTACCACACATTATTCCAGCATTCGGCTTCAAGAGACCATATAGATCGATCCTTAATGTCACATTGGAAAGGCGATGCAATGCTGTTGACCTGCCACTAGAGCTTTTATCACTTCAGAAAAGTGAATCAATGCCATAGAAACTCTGCCAAGTATTTAATACGGCTTTCAGAAGCTTTCTAGTCAAACCAAATAGCCTGATGCAAGTCCATTCAGCTCATCATCTAGCCAACTCAGCTACTTCCTTCGATCAAGTTAAGGAGAATAACTCAAGCTCAGAAGTGGGGGCAAGTGATATGGCTTGAATTTGACGCCCACTAAAATTGCGGCTGCCAACTCAATCGATCAATAGTTAAGCGATATGTGGCGTATGCAATCAACACCTAGGCGAATCATCAAAGAAATAGCACGGACGGTTACAACTTGGCATGATTTCACGGTGGCAGATAAGAATGGACAGTGGCTCGTCTGATGATCATGCGATTAGATCATAATGAACTCTCACCCTCCTCTTTATATACCCAGCTAGGGGACTCAAAGTCAAAGGACTTTCACCTAGCTCATAGCTCGTGCTCTTAATCTTTTCTTCCTTCCTCTACTCCGTTCCATCAAAATTCTGCCTAATTTAAGCATCGGAGGGTCCCTACTGGATCAATTCCCGCAAGCTTCGATCTTTTCCTTCTGGTTGTAGTTCGGATCCCACGCCGTGTAGACCAACCTTGCACGAGCTGACCAATCGTTGTCACCAACACCGGCTTCTTTAAGTTTGGTTTTGGACAGCAACAATATGGTTGATTATAATTTCAAAAAACCATAAAACTTTACCTCATGTAATGATGATATTCAATTGTTTTTTTCAAACCAAATGATGAAGGTCAATTTTTGATCAGATAAGTTTTTAGTTGTTTGCAATTGGTTGTGATGTCTAGCAAAGTAGAATATGTGAAATACCAAAATATTAGTCATAGTCCACAGAATTCCACCCAATCCTAGCCACAAATCTATTAAAAGCACCTACTTTAATTTTTCTGTTAATGTTTACTAAAGAAATAAGCTTATCCTAGTTTCGACAAACTAACTTAGGTAAAGTCAATTTAATCGCCTCCTACAATTTGAAACTCAAAACTCCAAGCCATTCCGATGTCAAAAAGAGTCCACTTTGTCAAATATTGACAAACTATAAAGCTATAGGGACAATTGCAAAAACGAAATCATGGCATCAATAAAATGGCAATCCTAATTAACTCAGAAAAGTTAGGAGGTCAAACCTAACCAATATAGGCTCCATATGATCTGTCAAACACCAAATGAAACAAAAGATTCTGTTGCAAGTTGCAGTAGTTGATAACTGGTGGATCGATGAGATCTTCTTTGAGATTTCTAAAGCCCCACCTAGAATGTAAAGTCTGAGTGGGACAGTGGAAAAGGCCAAAGATGCCAGGTTGGCTGTGAGCAATGGATCAAGGGATCAAGAGCAAGAGGGCCATTTATTCGTATGAGTGGGTGAAGTAAGAATTGGCAAGGCCAGTGAAACATGCACTGAGAGCTTTCTTTCTATTAACCAACCCTCCATTCTTCTCCACGGATAAGGGCCTCGTGCTTTCCATCCATATTCCACTATGCCAAGTGGCCAGAATATTCTCGGCTCCCCCAGCTTCCACACCCAAAATTAGTAGAGAGCTTAAAAAGAACAAAAAGAAATCATCATCACATCTTTTATTTTGCTTGAGAGAAGCAAAGAAGTAGATTTTGTGCACTGTATGTTTCTATTACAATCTAGTATATCCTTGCTCTGTGATACAATCCCTATGAAAAGAAATACCCAAGCACTACTAATTTATTTTTTCTTTATGAATTCACGTATCAAATCAGTGGTTGTAATGCAGTCTCCATGGTATGGTTCAATATGTACCCTAGGTTTAGTTTCTTATTATGCCACAAATTACATTCATTAATTATTTACCTGAAATGATTGTGTCAAGACAAGTTTGAGAGAACTTATATGTAGATAGTACATGGTAGAAATAAGATCCTACTTCATTAGTGGTTGTTATCCTAGGCCAAGTTTTCTGAAATAAGAAGTTCTATGCTCATCCATAATCATGAAATATGAGCAAATACCCTACTTCGCTTTTGGATCTCTGCAGTGCGTTTTTACCAATGAAGGAGCATAAAAGCCGATAATAGTAATAATTTAAATATAATCAGTATGACAAAATAATTTAACCAACGTATATATCGTATACATGAAATTGTACATCTTTTATGGATAAGAGTGGAAAAGTTGAACAGTTCTCCAAATGGAATTGGGAGTATCCATGCTAGAAATAGTGTTAAAATTGTATACATGAAAACAGAACATCATTAAGCTCGTGATGATTGACTGCATAATCTGATCTCTGTAAGTTGTTTGGAAACCTTCTGGTCAAAACTCAAGGGTGACAAAGCATGCATAAACTTTACAGGGATTCTTAAAGCTGTCTGTTACATTTAGATGCATCCACCATCAAAGACAGATTTCCACTAAGATAAAAAACCCAAGACCAGAGCCCGAGATGCTGCTTTTGGGAGGATGGCCTGGTCTTGTGTAATTCCTATTCAAGGGTAGCTTTGTATCTCCAAGCAATGGACAACCCGACCGTGATCCTCCTCATAGCACACAACATCATGGATTACCAGCTGATAGAGTGTAGCACTTCAAACAAGGATCAGTCATCGAATCTAGTTGGTCTCTCTTCAATTGGTAATTGTATATCTTCTCCTAAGAGAATTATGAGAAGCATGATAGAGATGGGAGGAGCTAAGTAGGAATACTTATGCTCTATTCAGTATCTGATTCCGGAACTAGTTGCCACATCCTTCGTGGCGATGCTGCGAGGAATTGATGGATAGGGAAACAAGTGGAGGCAAAATTATCATGCATGTCATTTTCGCAATAAATTATGAGTGGAAGACCAACAATCTTCCAAGCTGTGAGGATTAACCATCAGACCGCAAATACTTGAAGAACAATGATCTCTCTTACGAGAGAAAACATCACGGAATAACATGCATGGATCTCGTTTCTCAGGACTAGTAACTTGTTTCTGCAATCTGACATTGATTCCAAGCTATATACTCTCCGTGTTAGGGGCAGAAAAAGGCTTTGAATCTTTGATGAGCTAAGATCTTAGTTATATTATTTGGCCTTCCTCTCTTTAAAATTAATTTTTGCCCCTCTTAAATGAAGTATGCACACACACGCGCACACAACTTGGTGCATGGATATCATGACATTGATCATATAACATAAGCATGAACCCTTTTTGCCCTTCAAAAGTTCGAGTATCTCTAGCATCTTCAATTTTAAAAGAAAATTTAGTGTTAGTAAAAGAATATTTTGCCTTTATTTCTTAATCTGATAAAATTTTCTCATGAAACTGCGTATGGGGATGGGCTATCGAGTATAGAGAATGTTCTTGAATTCAAGCATATGCCTAGAAGTTCTAAGACGGAGGACCTTGGATTATAAGGTGGTAAACAAGTGTTTTGCTTGATTACTGTAAACTCTATCCTCTTTTTGAAAACCAGTAACCAAAAAGTATGAGTGCATACAAGAAAAGTTAAACCAGAACTCTTATCCCATCTCTTTCTTTTAATTGGTCTTTCTAAATAAGCATCACTCCAGCTAGCATGTAGACCCAACAACCAAAGTACAAAGCAGTACAATAAGTGGAGAGGGGATATTACATAGCAAGGAAGAGAGCAAAACGGAGCCATAATCATTGCTTTTTGCCCCATTATACTTGTTCTTTTAACGGCAAGAGCAAGGCTTAAAGCAGAAGAAAGGTTGGCAGAAGGCATCAGAGACCTAACCAAATGACGAGAGCCCCATCAAAATCCCATGGCTAAACACCCTATTACATACATAACGTGGTTTTTCTGAATCAATTTTGTATTTTGTACAGATTTATCTCGTTTGTTATCAGAATCGAACCTGTACGTGAACCGGATATGTGGCCGGTCTGGTTTTCCATATCCAACCTTCACTCAAAATGATACGTACACACACACAGACATGCACACAACTATGAATTAAAAAATAAAAATATTATATATGTGAACCAAATTCTGAAATAGGAGAAAATCATCGACTAATCTTACTAATTTGTTTTTTGACCATTTGTTTGGGGGTCAATATGAGCTTTAGCCATGATGGGTCAGAAGTCATGTCAAAGTAACCAATCAATTTAACTCAATTTTTAGAACACCACTAATAAATATGTGCGGTTCTTGGAGGACACCACATGTTTAACAAGTTACAATGCCAAGAAGCATTGCTACCAAAATAAACAATACAGGAAATCTACATGATTGCTTGGATAAAGTTGCTAACTTTTTTTTTCCCAAGTCAATCATGATCAAAAACTGTGTTTGTCATGCACTCATACCATGGGAGAGAGAAGTGATACACTGCAGACAACTTAGCTAGTTGTGCTGGACTTCCTATATATATTGATCAACAACAAGCATTATTTCTTAAGTAGCATTATATATTGAATGAACAATGGTGTAGTGAGGCTTTCCATGAATTGGTAGGGAATCAACTAAAAACTCTTCATCCTCCCACGCGCAATCCCTTCTTAATTCATCAACATTCTCAAAAAAGTTTGAATGTTTGTTGGGCCATAGCTTATCGGCGCCAACAAACATTACTAATTGGAGTTCTGTACAAATAACAAGGTATTTCTTATGTGATCCATCTATGAAATTCATATCATGCAACCATATATATATGAACTGTAGATACTCTCTCTCTCTCTCTCTCTCTCTCTCTCTCTCTCTCTCTCTCTCTCTCTCTCTCTCTGTGTGTGTGTATATATATATATATATATATATATATACACTTGAAAGACAACTTCCTTCTGGAGTCAATATATTGGCATTGCTATCAGTTCCCACAGAGTTATTCATGTACCAAATCTAGACTATTTTTTATTTATGTTAGAAGAAAACGAGTTCGAATTTTGGAGAAGAAAAGGTGGTGGGAATTTAGGACGTGGTTAGGGTTTTGTGTGCTGAGTGGAAAAGAAACGGCTAGAAGGGGATGTATGTGTTTGTTTGGTAAGGGGGTGACGTGGAAGAAGCATTTTAATATGAGAAAAGGCAGCTTTTTTTCATGGGTTGCTTTTCCACGCAAGGACGAGGTGGAAGTATATACGTACTGCATTGCATCATCGGACGGTGTACATTCTAGCTAGCATTTTACGGTGGGACATGTAAACATTTTATACATTTAAAATGAAATATAAACCATTAATTTTATGTTACTTTCGGCCCGCAGGATCACATGACTTCTATGTTTAGTTTGTTTGTGTATTGATCAACCTGGACTTCCTCACTTCTGAGATCCTAAGAAGGAAATGGCCATTCTCCATGCTCCACTATATAATGGTCCTTCCCCCCAAGGCCTAAGAACCACACCAATGGTATCAATATAGAAAGGAGAGGGAGAGATAGTAGAGAGGGGTTGTTTTTCTTCCTTTGAGGGGGAGGTTTTCCCTTGCTCTTGCTCCTCCTCTTGAGCTCATCTTGCCTTCTTTCTCCCTGGTCTTAAAGACTATTCCTGCAAGTTGAGAGATGGCAGGTCATTGGGCCTTCATTGTTGGAATCATAGGTGGTCACTGTGATGAACTTCCTCTTTTTTTTTCTTTTTCCTTTCTTAGCTTCCTCCTTTTATTTCTTTCAATAGAATCTCATAATGTTTATTTCATCGTTGTTGAAGATCCCTTCCCCCCCAGCACCGCACCCCCCTACCCCGCCCCCCCCCGCCCCCCCCCCCCCAACCACAACCCAACCAAAAAATAATAATAATAATAATAATAATAATTCTGGTTCACTATTTCCTTCTCGCATATCTTGAATTTACAATCTTTTTTTTTTTCTGTTTTCTTTTTTCTTTTTTTCTTTTTTTTGTTGGGGGGGTGGGGGGTCGTTGTGTTCTGAGTCCGTCATGCATAGGACGGCTGTTAGAACTTAATTTTAATTGTTCTTTTTCATCTTTTGGAAGGACATGGAATAAGTTAGTGTATCTGGCTTGATTCCTTGAATCAAGTTACCCAAAGTTAGAACTGTGTACTAAAATAAGGTATTCATGCTCGTGCTTCTGGGAGAGGAACATGGTCCCCACTCTTGTCAAAGTAAAATTTACAAGTTGGCGTCTGTCAGTGGAGGGGAGACTTCTTTTTCTAACTTGAGAAATGGACTCTAGCCAAATTCCACTACTACTTATTTTCGAAAACGTACTTGGTATAACATTTTGAAATCGTAAATTAACTAAGCCATGGTTTTGTCTGTGCTTTTCTTGTCCATTATCTTTTTTTTTTTTTTTTTTTTGATATAAAGGGAGCTAGGAACCATCCGCTTTTCTTGTCCGTTGTCTTTTCTTGCCCACTATCATTTTCTCTTCATAAGATTTTGGACAAATGAATGCACATTATTGCGAGCTGATAATATATATATGGCATATCAAATCTATAGCCTAATTAAAAAGATTAATCTAGAACTGCATTCATGTTTTCTTCCATTTTGTCGAAGTTTAACACAAGTACATATATGTCAAATCGTCACATATATAAATGCTCTATGCTCAGTTTGTACATAGCCTTATTTTTCACTTAATTATACCAACTCATCTATCAACTGTTTGCAGGCAATGTCAGCTCCTTCCTGGTTTATCTTGCCCCAGTGTAAGAATTACTCTTACTTTTTCTTTCTTTTCTTAATTATTTCTTTTATACTTCGTTACCATTTTATTTGACCTGTTTTCTAGTAACTAAGCCTACTTTGCTTGCAACCACAGGCCTACATTCTATCAAGTATATCGAAAGAGGTCGACGGGAGGATTCCAATCAGTCCCCTACTCGGTTGCACTGTTCAGTGCGATGCTTTGGATTTTTTATGCATTTGTCAAGACTAATTCCATGCTTCTAATTACCATTAATTCAACTGGGTGTGTCATCGAGATGATATACATCATCATGTACCTTGCCTATGCCCCGAGATCTGCTAGGGTACGTGAATTCTGAATCTTCTTAAACTTTTCTTAAACAATCTATTGTAAACCGTTTACCTATGAATTTGTAATCTAAGTTATGCACGATTTTGGAGTTGCAGATCTTCACTGCTAAAATAATGTTGCTCTTGAATGTGGGATTCTTTTCTTTGATCCTTCTCTCTACTCTTCTGCTGTCAAAAGGCTCCAAACGCGTGATAGTTCTTGGCTGGATCTGCATGTGCTTCTCAGCTTCTGTCTTCGCCGCTCCTTTGAGCATCATTGTGAGAACAAAAGAAACCTCTCTCTCTCTCTCTCTCTCTCTCTCTCTCTCTCTCTCTCTCTCGCGTTTGCTTCTCTTACTAGCAAATAATTTGATGCATTGAACGCATACGAATAAAAACTTTTTTTCCCATTAAATTGAATCGCAGAGGCAAGTTGTTCGCACAAGAAGCGTAGAATACATGCCATTCACGCTGTCGCTCTTCCTTACCATAAGCGCAGTGGCCTGGTTCTTCTACGGACTGCTCACAAACGACCTATATGTCATGGTATAGTTTCTCATCCATTAACCGTATGGAGTCCACCAAACTAAGAAAACAAAACAAAACGAAAAAAAAAAACTACATCAGCGGTATCTTTCGCTAACTTTCGGCTTGTTGCTGCTTTCTTGCCCAACATAGTTTCCAAACGTTCTGGGATTCGCCTTTGGTGCCGTCCAGATGTTGCTCTACGTAGTATACAAGTACATGGTCAAGAAGGTCGTCGTAGAGCCTGCCGTGCTCGAGCACATCGTCACCATCGGCGTACAAAAGGCTGGAGTCGAGCTGCAGGTGCCTGCTGAGGAGAGCAGCGACGGCAAGGAAGCCGTGAAGGCAAATGAGGAGACCAATGGTCGCGACAAGGGGAAGCCGGGAGAGGAGAATGGGCTTGAGATAAGCCCCGTCTGAGTCTTGGTGGTGGCTGGAGCGGTGATGGAGAGTGAGGTTCCCTTTAGTAGTGAAGCATCTCATGCATGGTTTCATTTCATTACTTAGCTAAACCTAGAGAGAGATGAAACACCATCTTTCACTCTCTCCCTATATCCCGTCTTCTTCTTCTCCCTTTCCATCTCTAGTTATATGTTCTAGTCATAAGTGATGTACTAAGGTGCTTTTACACTAGAAAAAAAAGGTGTGCTGCGAAGCTATTGTTATCAAAAACCAAAAGCTTGAAGCTTTTATATGCATCTCTTTTGGCATTAACCATGTATTTTTAATCCAAGGACCTGTTTTCAGTGGAAGCTCCCACCATGATACTACCGCGCGCTCTGTCTTAATTCACTTTGTGTTTTTGTGTGTATGAGAGAGAGAGAGAGAGAGAGAGCTAGAGAGAGAGGAGGGTGAAGTTGGTATCAGTCTTAAGGGAAAAAAATAGCAAGATACTAGATGCAAACTGTATTATGATTATAACCCTTCTTCATTCTCGTTTATAAATTTAAATCAGCGGAAAAAGAAGAAGAAGAAAGCTAATGTAACTAAATAACTTATTTCTCCCGGCCTTTTTATCTTGTTCCTGTTACTGATCAGTGCAGCACATGCTTCACAAAAAGCTATCCATGTAATGTACACTTCCATCAGAAAATATCAAATTCCTAGAGGGTCCTCATAGGACTCAAAAATAATCTCTCTTCAACTGCTAGCTAAGCCTCAACTGATACATTTAATATGAAGTATAGTTAATTTTAGACATAGGCTTCTCTTGCAATAATCGCATGATGGGGAGCAGAAGCAAGAGATGAGTCAGCAGGATAGATCATGATGAAACCAATGGAAAGCTCCTTACTGCATGCATTTCCTTCTCAATCCCAGGATATTTAGCTGTGTCCCTTGGTTGTGATTCCCACACAATATTGATGAGTAAGGCCCCTTTTTGCAGCTTCCTAATTAATAAAAGAATTTTGAATGTGAAGCTGGATAATTTTTTGCATTTATCCATCTTCTTTTTGGGCGGGTAAGTCTAGAAATTATAAGCCATGCCACTAATGTTTTTAAATATCACTGTTATATAACCATTATAATGGCCAGTACAATGATTGTTTTTTGGTAATTACCAGTATAATTAATGACTGAATAAATAAGCGTGAGTACAATAACATCTTTTTTTTTTTTTATTTGTACCTTCTTTTGAACCAAATAATATTATTTTCAAATTTCAATTTTTCCCTCTAAAATTCACCAAAAAATGATTTTACAATCAAAAAAATTATATTTTATTTAATAAGAAAGAAGAAAATAACACTGCTATTTTCCATTATTTTGTGATTATTTTAATAATAAAATTTTAAAATTTTCTTTTTGAAGTAAATAATGGACGTTATAATTGTTATAAGGGTTTTGCCATGGTGCTCCCAAATTTTCATACAGGTACAATCTTGAATATTATAATTGTTACAATGGATTAAAAAAATGACAGGTCATGAACGGATGACGAGAAGTATTGATCACCAGAATTGAGCTTTAATTAATAAAATCAAAATCTACACCTCTCTCAATTCACTCCTTCTTTGACCCTTTCCTCCTTCCACGTCCCTTCTTCCTCCTCGTCCAAGATCATGGACTGCAAGACTCTTTCTCTTCTACTATCTTTCTTATCTCCTCTCACAAACCTATCTCTGCAAGATGGCATCCAACATTCACCTTCTCCACCAGCAACACAGCTCCTTCACTAGCAGCAACAAGGAAAGGGAAAGCTCATCGTCCATCACCTAGATTTGGCTTATTCAATACCTCTATTTCTAAGCACGCCCAATCTTCGACATTCCCAACCTCTTCAGCTCCATTACCATCATCTCTCCACTAACAATATTAAAACTCAAGCTCTATCGCTCCTGTAATTAAGCCAAGGGTCTTGAGGCTAGCGAGGCTAAAGTTTGCGATCTTGGCAGAGAGGCGGTCTGTCATGGTCCCGATCGAAAGCACGACTCAAGCATATGGCAAAAGGCCGAACATCCCTAGGGTTTAATCCCCATAGGACATGCAATGTTTGCCTTTGTCTATAAATGTACGATTTGATCAACATAAAGAAGGTACACGTAAAGTAAACTAAATCTTATTTTCAGCTCAGTCCATAGTCCTTGTGTAATCTACACCTTAGAATATGAAAAATATAAAAGGAGATGAGTGAGCTAGAGCACAGTAAATCATATCTACCTTTATTTGAATCGAGCATATTATGCATGAAATATCCATTTTCATAATATAAGATTTTCTGTTATAAATAAAAGTATGCTATTGAATACATGATATAAAATATGTTTGTAAATATAAATTTGAAAATACTTACTATATCTGATCAAGAAAAATATTCTTCCAAATCAATGTAGATTAACTATCCATCCTCTCTCCTGATCTTTGTGACTATTGCCACAATTGGCCCGAACAAGCCCCGAAAGAGACTAGCTCTTGACTACAATATGCCCTCAATTAAAATGTACAAGTAATCTCCCCATTGGAGGCTTAGAAGGAAACTAGCTCTGAAATGATATGAAAAATATACTTACAATAGCATATACCATTGATCGCTCCACTAGCATGCCTGGAAAGAAAGGTAGCTCTAACATCACATGGAAAACATGCTCGCAATAGCATGTGCTAGTGATCGCTCTACTAGCGTGGCCTAGAAGATAATTAGTTCCTGAATCTATGTGATCATGATCAGGCTAGGGAGCAAACATCACAACTGATTAAATAAACATTAATTTTGATGTAATAAAAATTTAATTTACGCCAAGTAAATCATTTCATGCTTGATCCAATATTTTAAAATTTATTTTTGTGCATACCATATGCAATATTTAGTTTAAAAATAGACATATATATAAATAAAATTCATAACTTAAATTTTAAGTACTTAGACTAATATTCAAATGCAGGTGTAAAATTAAGCAATAAATTAGTTCATATAACATGCATGATAAAAATATGAAGAGTAGAGATAACTTATAGATCAACTCATAAAACACTAAAAATTCCTTCAACTAGATTATGCACGATTAAGATAGAATAAATTAATAATTAGTTCTCCTTTTAAAATAGATATTATTTTAAAATTTTAGGCATTTCTAGATCTACCGGGTCTATCGAGGACTCCTTGGCCCAAAATTCTTCTAGATCAGTGGCTATGACCCCAAATCCATCAATTGGTATCCAAGACCTGAGTGCACATCTTGAACCCAATCTAGCCTTTAGGGGCACCTACAATCCCCTAATCCAAGTGGGATTAGGACCCCTTATTCATGTCTTATGTGATGCAATGGCAAATATGTGAGCCCCACACCAAGGTTTCACAAGCACTAGAGGAAGAAGTGAGAGAGATAGAGGAAGTGAGAGAGATAGGGGAAGAAAGAGAGGGGTGAGAGTAAGAGAGAGAGAGAAGAGGGAGGAGGGCTCAACCATTTGTGGGGAATGAGATGCTGCTAGATAAGCCCTTGGCTGCCACATACGACACGACCACCAGCCATCGAGAATGAAAAAAAGGAGGTCAGGAAGGGGCCTTTGGTGGTGTGGTATTGGTGAAATAGGGGCGTTCTTGTGACGTCCTCCCTAGGGTCATATAACGGGAGAGGAAGACTAAGAAAATGATGAAGAAAAGATGGAAGGAGGACTTACTAGCAAGTGCTCTGACGATTGGGATGGTGGTAGAGAGGAAGGTATGGCCTAGCATTGAGCGAAGTGGCAATCTCAACCATGAGGCAAAAATAGGGGATCTTCATCAGGTGAAACATAGAAGAGGAGGAAGAGGAGGAGGAGAGATGTGATGGAATGGTGCATTTGATCTATTTAAAAATAAGGTGGTGAGGGAAGGAAATAGTCTCTCTAGCTACCGTTAGGGATGAAAATTGGCTAGGAAAGGCGACCTCCCCTAGCAACCGAGGTCCTGCCACAGGTCGACGACAAAGCATTCCTTATGGTTTAAAACACAGTTGCCCCTATTTAGTTTCAAAATAGTGAACATTCTATTTTGTTAATGAATTTCAAGTTGAAGTTGGCAATCCATCAGCTGACTTTACTCTAGGTGAAGTTGGCAACCCATCTACCGACTTCAGTTCAAGGTATAGATATACCTAGTCCATTTGGATTGGATCTCACACGGGTGTCAAGGAGGATGTTGCTATGCTTAATGTCATCATGGATGATCGTAGGGTTGCGCAATGCATAGAGGAACTAGAGATCGTCATCAATATTGAGCACCACCAAGAACTGATAGCCCTAGTCTATGAGCTCTGAGCACTACTGGTTAAGTAATATATCCAGAAGGTTCTTATTGTTCATTAGCTAGTACACCAGCAATCATGTTCACTCTATCCTCTACTAGCAATGGTTGCCTCTACCATCACTTCACCCTCATCCACCTCCTGCCACCACTACCACCACTAGCGGTGGTGGCGCTTTTGGTGAAAGTTGCAATACCTAAGGAAGGCTACCACCCACCCCTGCTATGTGGAAGACTCCATGGCAAGAATAGTGCCTGTGAGGGCGAGCTCGTTCTCGAACTTGCTCTCCCTTGGGGGAATCAAAATCCATGAGCTTAATGGTTGTTTCCTAGCCGAAGGAAGGGCATCATGGAAGACAAAGCCTAATCAACCTTAGCCGAGCTTGTAAGAAGAGGAGAATGAGGCGGTGGTATCCTAGAGTTGGGAGTTGAAGAACCAATGGATACAGGATTGTGGGGCGACATTACTGCGAGCAAGTTGGTGGTACAGGATTGTGACTAGCACAGTAGTTGTGTAGGTGAAGAATGTGAAAAAAACTGCTGCCACCACAAAGACCAAGATGGGGTTGTTGCAGTCTGTTAGGAGCGAATGGGTCATGGGTGCATGTATCTTTCGTGTGAAAGAAGGATGTGCCTTCTGTGATACTCAAGCTTAATTTGTGTATTTCCTAAATTACAAAATATTGTAGTATATGATTTGTATTTTATGCTATGTTATTTAATTATTTTCTCGTAATGCTCTTTCGATAATTGTATGTAAGACCCTATATTATTTTATATTATATTGAGATCTCCATAAGGAGTTATTTGCAAATTATGCAAATTTGGGGATTTAAGTAAAAATCCTCATAATAACATATTTTCGTAACTTCCGGACTTAATATCTAGAAGAGAGAACATCATGGAGAGAGAGAGAGAGGATATTGGAAGAATATATGATTCTAAGGCTCTATCATTTTTCAATCTAAGATAAGTTTCATGGAATTATTTTCAAGCTTGTTTATTTTGGCATGGCTTCATGTATATTAGAATAGGATTATAGGTTTATAAACCTTGGAAATTTCCATCTTTGTTGTTGCCATGCTGGTGACTTTCCAATGGAGAGTTTGATATCAACAGAAAGCTCTCTTCAGAAGCTTTCCAACAATTCAAGAATCATTCATTTGGATATGTAGATTGAAAGATATAGGGATTTGAAATTTGGAGGTTCACTAGTAAACCTATTATTTTGGATGTCATTAATAGCTACTATTTGCATTCTATTTGAATTTTTTTCGTTATATTTTTACGCACTTAAAAATTAAAATTTGTTAAGAATATTAAGTTTTGAGGTGAGTGAGAGGCTACCTACTATCGAGGGACCCTAGGGCAATGCATTAGCAAGCATGACACAATGCATGCTCAAGTTTTGTATGTGATTTTAATTTTTCGTATAATTTTTGATAATAGGTGATTAGCATATTCTTGGTATTTCTGTTGAATTAGATTGGTGCTGATTAGGTAAGTAGCATAATAGTACTTAGTATTTTCTATTCATAATTTGCTAAAAAAGTGAACTTGGGAAGATTCTAATTAGTTTGTTAAGTTTGTTTACAATACTGCTTACTATTTTGACAAATGGGTCAAGCATGCTATCCTTACTATTCTAGTAATTTTGTCCTTGGAAATAATACAAGAATTTTATATGTCTTTTGAGACTCTTGAAAATAGGTTATTTTGGATACATGACCTATTTTGAGTAATGAATTTGGAAACTTGACTAGGTAGTTTATCAATTTGTATTTCTATATATTCTCAATATAGCTATTATCTGGCCCCACCAATGGGGATAGTATATTAATCCTATGAACTTGTAATATGAGAAATTAGTTTTACCACTGAGCCACTAGCGGTTAAAATAACAGTATCTTTTACAATTTTTTGTAAAAGAAATTTATTAAGATTTGATAAAAATAAAGCTTTCTTTCCTAATTAATATTGTTTGTAAACTGCTATTTTGGTTTATTATTCGCTTCGCATATTTGGACCCCACTTTGGAATGTTATGCGACTTACAGTTGGTTTAGCTCACTTTGGAATATTTTTAAATTTTAAATCATAAATTGCATATGGCTTGGGAGAATGCACGCATAGTTTACTGTGGAGTTCCTAGTAGATCTAGTTGCCATTGGTTATAGTTGTATCTAGTTGGACTTCTTGTCTATTAACTATAATTTTTGGTTATATGGACACTTATTTGGTTTGGTTGCCAATAACGTATTGGAACATTACGATTTTTTGTCATCTTGGGTTATTATTTGTTAATGTCAATTGTTATTTTGATTATTATTACCTTGTTTCTAGAGGATTGAGCAAGCTTTGTTTTTATATTGGATTTGTTGGGATTAGATTTAGTTTGTTAACCGGGCAACATTGTATGCTTGTAAGATCCGCCTTCTAGGTATTCAGCATCTGTTACGCTCTTACTTCAGAGGTGTGATACTTTCTTTCACACGAATCCAACACAAAAGCATCCATTGGAGTTCAAAGTGCTTTGAGATCGGCAGAGTGGATAATCCAAAGGTGGATTCAGACAAAAGAAAGGTGAATCTTTGTTCCGCGTAAAAGATACAAAGCTGATATGGAGGGGATAGGGAGATGAAGATGGGGATCCAAAAACCTACTGCTTAAAAAATAAAAAGAAATGAAAGATAATCAAATGCCAGCTGATTCCAACTTTATTTACCAGTACACCTTTTTGATAATGCATAGCCAGGGTCATCCCTTGATTTCTTAGAAAAACACATAAGATACTGTAGCAAAAGCCTTGTTACAATGGTTAACAATGATTTTGGTGGGAGCCGTTATATATAACACGATAACATGTTATTTCAAACATCAATTTCACCGCCCTACCATAAATTAATCCACCTCTACGTACATAACAAAAAGTAAGAAAGCGAAACCTGCCAGTGAAAGAGTGGAATCCGGAGGAATTGGAATGCTAAACGCCCCGTTCTTTTACCCTCTTCTTCTTGTCCTCTTACAGTGTAGTCGGTAACGCACGTGTGAGGCCGATTAAGTCCTGACTTCAGCTCCAGAGTAGTGGTTTCCCTGCCTTCTCATCAAGAAGAAGAGGAGGAAGAAGAACAGCAACGACAACAATACCAACAACAACAGCAAAAGAAAAAGCTGTGGACTGTAGGCCGTTGAGTACCATGAACTCGAGGACCAAAGTTCCTACTCCGGTCCCACGTGCATGGTACGTACCATCAACATGGAATTAAAATGCACTCCACGAGTACCATAAACTCGCGATCCAAAGTTCCTACTTCCCACGTGCATGGTGTACCACGACGACCGTTTCCACGTGGCAGAGGCTCTCCCTGGGTTGCGAGCAGGCTGGGCATTTTGGCTTCGTGCTGGCCGATGTGATCTGATGAAGTTGGGTCTCTTTGAGACTTGGTTCAGGTTGCTTCTCTTTGGAGACTGGGTTAGGGTCGAGTCAATCCAAGTCTGCATTGGTTCATGAGATTCTAAATTATTATTGTGACCCATGTCCGATTTATGTAGTCTTGATTTCCAAGTAGAGCCAAGTGGCTGTTGGATAATCCATTTGCTGTGCCCTATGAGCAATACTATGGTTACTCAGAAAAATCACTCAAAAGGGTCATTGAGGTGATTTGCACCCATCACTTCGCTTCATTCAAGGGCCCACTTCATTCCAAGGGAGCAATAACAATAGGCAGTAAAATAGATAGAGTGACTTGTTGAGTGGCTGAGTTGCTTGGGATTTATGTGAATCTTTTGCAAGTATTCTCTACAAGAATCAGGCTAGTTGGCCCGTCCAGCTCACATATTTTAAGGACTCATCGTAATCACAGTTGAAATCCTTGTCTGAGGATCTCCTGGTCTACCAGAAGAATAAAAAAAATCCATGGAGATATTTTTTCACTTTCCATAGGGTTTGGGCGTCGGGCAGGAGGGGAGTGTTGATATCAGCTATGCTCAAATATTTGTTGCATTTGAGCATGATTATTTCGTCATTTGTACCGACAAACGGCCTTCTTTTCCAAAAAATCTTTACTACTAAAAAATATAATAATAATTCATGGAGATATCAGGTCATATTCTGGCTGTGAAATCTTTCCAAACTTCAGCCCTTTGTAATTTGTCCATTATCTTGGCTTGTTGGTCGGCCACCATGTTAATTTATACATAGAGTTAGTTCCAAACTATCTAAAAGATTTGTGGACATGACTTAATCATTTTTCAGCACAATCAGGCCTTTAAGAGCATTAATACATCTTTCCTGCATTATTAGGTACACATGATTTTGGGGCCAAACTGCCAACTTTGCTTGACTTCCCCAAATTTCATGGTCTATAGATTTGGAAGACATTCTGGCGAACAGATAGCATTTTCCATTACTAAACTATCTATGTTTTCCTCGTGAAGTCTATTGTTATAGATCATGCCCCAGAACCATCACAAAAACCCAAGAACCATTTATTAATATAAGCTTGCTAAGTCTTTGTCATTGTATCAGAATATCAATCGTACAAGAGTTAAATTCAAAGAAGCCCAACCTGCTTAAGAGATCCAAACCAATCTGCTTCATTGGCCTGGCCCATATTTCATCAAGTAAGCCAACCACAACATAAAGCAAGGTGGTAAGGAGGCTTGGATTCCACCCGAGTTGTCTGGGTTCGAAATGCGCGGGCGTTGATTAAATTAAGAGACTGCATGCCCCATGCCCGGATGGCTCTGTATGGATATGTTTTCCTTCCATCAGTACTGAGGTGGCGCTTGGGTGATGTACTCACACCTGAATGGCCCAGATTTTCCACGGGTTGGAGAGGGCATACGAAAACTTGAGAGTCGTATCAAATATTTTCTGGTGGAAGGGGGGCCCAGTGGGGGCTACTACATGGGTGGGGTTCTGCCCCTCCCCCTCCCCTCCTATTTTTCACCAAAAAAAAAAAAAAGCAAGCAAAAAGACGTGATGGGACGAGTTAGCCAAACGCATCTGAGGATGGATTTTGTTGAAAAAGTTTATAATATTGTATTTTACGGCTCAACAATGATTCGAAGCACATTGAAAACTCATGCAACTTGCCTCCTGGATGAGGACAGAATGCATGATACTTGAATTTTATTTAATGAAGACGAAGCATTATCATTTATTTATGTTTTTGTTCATCATAGAAATTTTAACATGAATAATAATATCATCGGAAATTAGCCTTTTAAATGACATATTGGAGAAAAACAATCTTGAATTATTTCTTGGAGCTACTCATACAAATGCAATTTCACATCAAGGAGGATACAAAAGTAACTAAAGTTTATTATCATTATATTTTAAAACATGTATGGTACACAATTATTATATAAAATATTCATGATGAAACAAATATGATAGATTGTGAAAATTGATCAAGTAATGAATGCAAATTGATCATTTATCATAGTTGGTGATTATCTCCCAGGTTGATTGAAATATGTAAACAATGGGATCAATAGTCACACAGTACTTCTATGTACATTCTAGTTATATATTGTTTTAGAATTTAAAATGTTAGGGAATCCTAGAGGATAAGGATAAATATCAATTATTTTCATTTTCCTATCTTTTCCTTTTTATTTATATTTTTATTAAACCCAATGTATTTCATAAATGTTAATGTTTATCATAAAGTTATAAAGTTGTGAATTATTTGTTAAAAAGTCATATAAAAATAAAAAAGAGAAGGGATCTATTTGTAATAATTTTTGTTTCTATGAATTTTTTTAGAAATAAAAATTATCAATTTTCCATTTAAAAAAAAAGCCTTCACCATCCTAAAATAAGCTTAAAAAACTAAGGCTTGATGCTTTTGATATGAACTAGTAATTATAGTGCATGTGCATGTGGAAATTTGGAAAAATTGACCAAAATAAATATAGGTGGATCTAATCATAACTTTTCATAATATTATATAGATTATGAGTTTATGACAATATTGCGATATTCTTGCATTTGCACTTATAATGATGAGACCCAAATTATCAAATCTCAAAAGTTAATTAGCCAAACTTTGGTCAAAAACTTACCCATTAAGCCCGTTCAAATCAGATCCTGATCATGCTAAGAATGGATCTCAAAAAATTGGACCTAACCAAAATAAATACAGTTAGACCCAAAAATAAAATAGTTCCAAAATATTAGGCCTATAAAAACCAATTGAACTCTATATTAGAGCTAGATATACCATATTTAGAGATCTAGATGCAACTAAACTATTATAAATATTTTTTAATAATAAAGAAAATTTGAAATTTCTCTTTAAATATTAGGAAGGACTAATCCCTAATTTTTTACCCTCTACCCACCCCTTCCCTTTTGTAGAACTGCATGCTACTAAGTGTAAATCAAATACACCAATCTAAGATCCAGAACAAACACCAATTAAATCAAACAACAATAGTGAAAAAAATAGGAGTAAAAAATAAATCTATTAAAAAAAATAAAGGCTGAAACAATAAAGTCGGCTCCTCTTACGAAGAAGTCTCACCTCACCGAAAAGAATTATCTCCTACTTTTCTCATTATTCTGTCTCACTCTTCATAAAATGACATTTTTTTTTGACAAAAATATCACCATCTCCCACTTCCACTAAAAGACAAACTCTTGTGTATATGTGTATCACTTTCATAAAATGGAGGCAGGATCCATCTAAGATAAATTAAATTCAAATGTTAGAGAATGTACCATCCAATACTACAATAGAAACCTCCTCTAAAAAGAGAAGGTTTTGACTAGTAGTTTACAATAGTAATAAGTAATTCTAATCTTATACTCAGATTTAAAATAAAATTCTTACCACATATCATTTGTAAGCATAATTAAAACCTTGTCCTTATTGTTCAACTTGGAACATTATAGTTTACCATCTATCAAGATAATGATACAATAGTCAATAGCTACATAGCTTGAATTACTTCACATTTAGAGATGTTAAAAACATTGGTTGAAAAATTATTTAGGACACATTCACTAAGAATCTTTTTATTTAGAATTATTATAATACATATAACCTGATTAAATTCAATAATATTGTAATTTCCAATAAATAAGAGATAAAACTCCATCACAACTTAAGGAAAACTATAATTTTTAAATTGATTATACATTTTTGCTAAAAATATTAATTACATATTTTAAATCTTCACTATAAAATGTAATAGATATGAATTCTCAAAATGTCTTAATAATCTATTGATAACAAGATTTTTCTCAATCAAAATAAAAAATATCAAGGTTTCATTATTATCTTCCAAATAATGCATTGTATAAGATCAATAAAAATTGAAAAAAGAAAAGAAAGTTTGATTTTTTTTAATGAAATATTATTACCCACGTCAAACATTCATGATGATATTCTTATAAATTTTAAAAAATATGATAAAATTTTGCTAGGCTCATGAAACTAAGATAAAATTGGATATACTAAAAAGGACAAAGAACAATAGTTTCTAGGAACTAGACGCAAGAACTACATGCCTTCATCTTCCCTTCCTCGTTATTCCTCAGGTATTATTTGGTATCACTTTTTTCTGATTTTTTTTAAAAGTAGAAACATGAATCTAAAGTAGGAAATATTTTTGAATTTTTATTTTCAAAAATGACTTCTATGATTTATGAAAAATATTTTTGCTACCAATAGCTGAGCAACGAACAACTCCTCGTACTACTACGCACCTAACTTTCTGATTTATTTCTATCTTCTCTTCTTCCCTACTCTTTTTCAAATCCTATTCAAAGTTGTGATTGTCCCAATTGGTAAGATCTAGCACACTAACATGGAGCACTTCAGTTAGTCTTTTCTATTTTCTACGCATCCTTTCCATCTCTTTCCTATCTAATGACCTTCTCTTTCATTATTTGAGGAGTTGGATTAGGGAATAATGTCTTATTTGAGAGATGGTTCATAAAAAGGAAAGGTAGAGCAAATAATGGTTTAGAGAGGGAGAGACTAGGAAACGGGTAACCATCTAGAGCAGAGGATGGGGAAACAATTTAGGAAGGAAGGGTAACCATCTATGGCGGAGGATCAAGGAACGATCTACGGAGGTCGTGCGAACAATCTAGGTAGGAAGGAGAGACGATCTAGCAGGTGGTGAAGGAGAGGAGAAACAAGATCTAGCCACCAATCTTCTTGGGAGAGGCCATGCTACAGATGAAACAAAGGGACGAGATTCTCCCCTTCCTTCCCATAGTGGAAGGGATCTAGGAGGTCGGAATAATCTGGAACTAAATTGGTTGAGATTCTCCCCTTCTTGCCGTAGTAAGAGAGAAAGATGCTACCGGTCATCATAGAAACAGAGAGGCTCTGTTCGCATCTGGATTGCATCGACAAAAGAGAGCCAACTTTTTTTTAACTCTTACTAATATATCGAACACTTTTAGTGAATAAAGAAAAGTAAGAAACATAATGATGGAGAAGAAATGGCAAGCTCATCTAGTATAGTTGCTGCTCTGGCTACATATGGATCGCCTCATGGAAAACTTGTAAAAGAAAGTATTGAATGCTCTCTTAGGAGTAGATTGTGAGGACTCGTGCAGGCATAAATTTAGTCTCACATCGATTATTCGTCAGGTAGATCTTAGGTACTTATGCAGGATCAAGGAACCCAAATAATACCTTCTCGCTAACCATTTTGGGTGAAGTCTTAGGTTGTTACAAATCGTATCAGAACATACTAACCCATAACTTATGTGGACTATGGGATACTATAGCATGAATTTATTAGGGCTGACCACAGGCCAATCATGGTGCTTGTGATTAGATTTAAATAGATTTGATTTCTTAACTTGACAATGACATCAAAGCTTAAAGCGAGAGAGTCTGTGAGGATCCGTGCAGACTTGTGTTTAGTCTCACATTGGTTATTCGCCAGATAGATTTTGGATACTTATGCAGGATCAAAAAACACAAATAATACCTTCTGGCTAGCCATTTTGGGTGTGGTTCTAGGTTGTTACATAAATGGATTGAGTTATGCAAAAGCCATGGAGAAGTTTCATGAGGGACCAATATTGTAGGATTGTTTGAGGAGCTACCAAACAGAGATGGATTGGCTAAAAAAATCCTCAGTCAAGATACTAGATGTGATTAGTTTTTGCTTGGGTATGCTTGGGTTTTGCTTGATAGCTTGTGTGGACCTATTTTGGTTATGTATTTATTGTTGTACTTTGTTGCCCAGAGGTGCAGCCCAAGAGGGGGGGTGAATTGGGTCTCTTTAAAAAATAGTTAAAGCTAAAACGTGAAGAGAGTATGAGTTACTTTTATCTTAAAGATTCAGCAGCGGAAATAAGAATGCACAAATATGACAGCGAATAAAGTTATGAGAACTGTCAGGAATATGCAGAGAAAAGGAAGAGAAGAAGCACAATCACAAACACCAAGATTTATAGTGGTTCGGTGCACTCCCAGCACCTACATCCACTCCTCAAGCCTAGCTTGAGATTTCACTATAACCCAGCAGATTATAGCCTGATTGTTTTCCGAGCTCACAATCAAAACCCAGTTGGTTTTTCCAGGAAACCAATCGAAAACCTTTTGTTTTCCGGGATCACAAACAACCCAGTTGGTTTTCAGACAAACCAACCAAAAACTTTACACCGTTTGTTTTTCCGGGCTCACAAACAACCCATTTGGTTTTCAGATAAACCAACCAGAAACTTTTTTCTTGCTGAATATTTTTTATTCAGCAACTTCCAATCGAGGCTTGGAAGAGCCTTTACAAGTTTCAAATCAATGAAACTGTTACAGCAACAATTAATCCAACTAAAAGAATGTTATAACTAGAAAACTCAAAGCTTCAGAATATAATGAGTAAATCAGAATATAATGAGTAAATCAATGAAAATAAAAGCTGAAGCCGATGAAGAAGTTGGCTGTGGAAGGATGTTCCAATGTCCGAACAGCAGCTCTTCACAATGCAGTGAGAAGCTTCGTCTGATTTTCTCACAGGAGAAAGTTTTAGATTCAGTGCCGGTGAGGATGATGAACTGTTAAGCTTTTCTTCTCTTTTTCTCAGTGGAAATCTTTTTGTTTTCTTATAGAATCTTTTTTCTTTCCTTCTTGTTTCCATTCTGGGGTTCCCTCATATTTATAGACAAATTCTTCGGCGGAATTTGAATTCCTTTCTTTCCGTTCTGATGAGAATCTTTTTCTATTACAGAAGAAGACAAAAGTCGTTCATAGCTTTCCGTTGTGGTCCCAGCAGTACAGGGGTCGACTCATGTTCATTCTAGATCGGCACTTCAAATAGTCGAGAAGGCATTTGCTGTGTCATCCTCAAAGGATCGACTCTTAATTCTTAAGGGTCGGCTCATCTTAAGCAGGAGTCGCCTCTTCAAATACAAGGGTCGGCTCATCTTCATTAGGAGTCGCTTCTTTAAACACAAGGGTCAGCTCATCTTTAGTTTTTCGGCCGGCGCTGAGATTGAACCGGGGATGACTCTTCAAACGCAAGGGTCGACTCTTCAATTTCGGGGGTCGACTCATTTTTAACAAGGGCCGACTCTTCAAGCTTTTCTCAGACGGTAAAAACTTTCTGTTTACTTTAAACTACACAAGGGTCGACTCATGTTTTGCAGGGGTCGACTCTTTGACTGTGTTCCTTAAATAAAACTTATCAGAATCAACTTAAACTTGTCCTTTTTGCTTAGAAGTTGACTCAAGCCTTTCAAACAGAAAACTTTAGACTTCTTTTTGATCTCCATGGACTAGATTAAGATCATTTTTTTTTAGAACATGTCTAATGAGATATTTGCAAAGAACTTATGATTTTGCATTGCTTCATTCCTTCTGATTTTTCTTAACTTATAAATCTTCACAATTAGACCAATGTCATTAGTACACAACATGATCTCAAGTATTTTGTAATCATCAAAATTCATCCTTTAGGGTTGACATACTTGTTGCAAGGGCATGCTCTAGTCTTTTGTTTGTGAATGTCAAATGGAACATCTGTTGCATGGATTTTATGAATCTTGCATTGAACCTATGATATTTGCTTTTCTTAATATATTTTGTTTGGTTGATTTTAACTAATGTTGTTGTTATGGATATTTTGATTAATATTTGATAAATTAGTAAGTATATATGTTATAGTTAAGAAAATATCATGCAATGAATAGCTGTGCTTGGAATGGTTATTTTGCAGTAGGAAGCATTTAGATCATTCCATAATCATATTAAAATGAGATTAAGGAGAAAGGTCTCCCCCTATCAATTACAAACATTCGAATTATGCAGAGATCTTGTTCTTTATCATAATTTAAATCTCCCCCTATATATTAGCTTTAGTGTAGAGATCTATATTCTTTTTCGTATATTTCTCATTTCTCAGATTAGAATTCTTTTCATATTTCTCATTTCTCATATTAGAATTCTTTTCATATTTCTCCCCCTTTTTGTCATCAACAAAAGAAAGGAAGTTAAAAATAATATCTGATACCAACATTAAGAATTTTGATACCATTATAGATTTTGATTTGTATCAGATGCAATATGTATCAGATCAGTATATAAACCAATGAAGACATATATTTCAGGAAAGGTAATCATTCATTGCATAAAGTATATTTGATAAATCAGAGAATTACAATTGGTATCATTTGGTATCTGTCAGCTTACAATTGTGCCAAATAATCATGAAACTCAGCTTAGTACAAGATTATAGTTTGAAAACATGGGTTTCAGTCTAAGCTTAGGTTAGGTTTAGTCTAAGGTCAGTCCAGGTTAAAGGTTTTGAAGATGAAGGTCCAGACTGATCTTCCTTTGGTTCTTCCATCAGCTTGTCAATTTTACTGTTTAGTGCAGTGATGGAGCTAATGAGCTGACTTTGTTCTTCTCTCAATTCTTGAATAGAGCCTTGAATACTATTTTTGAGGATGATAGTGGTATTTTGATGATTAACACAACCACTAAGGGAATATCTAATTAAATATGACAAGATAATATGATACATCATTACTAAGTTCGTCACCCACGGTACATTAGAAGAATGAGATCAAGATATACTTCAATGATTACCAATGAGATAAAATTTGCGATAGAAAAGGGATAGTGAATTCTAAATTTCAATTCGGCAAAATTTCAAGTGAAACGTATTCCTAGGGGGATAATAGTAATTTTCATTGTTTAGAGTATGTAGCACCACCATGACATATATTCAAAATTGCTTGAAGTATATTTCATTGATTATATGGATGAATCTAACCTTAAGTTGCAGCAAAGTGTGGAATGAGTCGACCCCAAGATTGATGGAGTTGACCCCGGCACATCAAGGAACCATCTGGCACATTTCTGTAAAAATGGCACGGATGAACAGTACTTGGGTCGACACAAGTGAAAGTTGAGTCGATCCCATCTTCAAGCCTCAAGAAAACAAGTCTCTAGAATCCCTGAGAGGGTCGACCCCAATGGAACTTGAGTCGACCCCACCTTGAATCGACCCCAACTGAACATGAGTCGACCCCAAGGCTGTCTCATTCATAAACTGGTTCTTTGGAATCTCTGAGAGGGTCGACCCCAATGTAACATGAGTTGACCCCACCTTGAGTCGACCCCAACTGAAGATGAGTCGACCCCAAGGCTGTGTCATTCAAAACTGGGTCTCTGGAATCCCTGAGAGGGTCGACCCCAATGGAACTTGAGTCGACCCCACTGTACCTTGAGTCGACCCAAAAAGAGTTGAGTCGACCCCAGTGAAAAACGGCTGAACTATAAGGTTCTGTGTTTCCTGAGAGGGCCGACCCCAATGTAGCATGAGTCGACCCCAGTAAAAGTTGGGTCGACCCCAGTGAAAGTTGAGTCGACCCCAAGTATGATGAACAGTGGTTTGAGTCGATCCTAGAAAAGTTTGGATCGACCCCAGCACGGGCAGAAGCATAACGGCTAGTTCTACAGAAGTACTTTTTGTCCTTCCAACAGTAAGTAACGGCTAGTTTTTGAAATCTAACCAATGGGGGGTGTCCAATGGATAAGGAAAACTATTTAAAGTGATACTATTCATCAGAGAAAGAATCATTTTTGCAAAATATCAAAGCTTACACAAGAAAGACAAGAGCCCTAATTTTCTTCATCCAAGTGCTTCATTCAAAGAGTCAAAAGAAAGTAGTTGAGCAGATTCCAAGAGACATTAAGAGCTCCATCCACCCTTGAAAAGTGAAGCATTCTTGACAAAGAAGAGAGAAGTCTCATCAAGCGATAACTATTTTCTAAACTCTTCTTTGTAGCTTATAATTGTTATATTTGCTCATCTAGGAGTTTCAACTTTCTTCTTCTTTTTAATCACCTTGTAAAAGTTTGTTGGTGAGCCCGTAAAACCAACGGTGTAGGTTTGTTGGTGAGCCCGTAAAACCAATTGTGAAGGTTCGTTGGTGAGCCCGTAAAACCAACATAGGTTCTTGATGATCCCGGAAAACCAAAGTGTAAAGATTTTTGGATTGTGAGCCCGGAAAACAATCCAACTGTAATCCGCGAAATTATAGTGAATTCCCAAGGGGTCGCTTGAGGAGTGGACGTAGGTGCTTAGGAGAGCACCGAACCACTATACTTCTTGTGTGTTTGCATTGTGTATTGTTTTAACTTCACTCACTCATCGATTGACTAAATTAAGATAGTAAAAATTTAGAGAAACCAAATCACCCCTCCTCTCTTGGCTTGTCACCTTGGGCAACAAGTGGTATCAGAGCAAGGTGCTCACATAGTATTTGTTGATCTCACAATCAAGAGACAAAGATCATGACAACCCAAGTAGGATGCTCTATGAGCGAGGGACAATCCACAAATAGACCTCCTCTGTTTAATGGCTCTAATTACACATACTAGAAAGCTAGGATAAGGATATTCATTCAAGCTCTAGACTATGAATTGTAGAATATCATATCTAGAGGACCACACACACCCACAATTAGTATAGAGGGCACAATCATTCCCAAACCAGAAATGGATTGGAATGAGAGTGATAGAAGACTAGCACAACTAAATGCAAAAGCAATTAATGTACTTTACTATTCACTAGATGTAAGTGAATTCAATAGAATATCTACATGCATCTCCGCAAAAGAAATTTGGGATAAACTAGAGGTCACACATGAAGGAACTAATCAAGTCAAGGAGTCAAAAATAAATAAATTAGTTCATAAGTATGAGTTGTTTAAAATGGAGTCTACTGAGTCCATAACTGAAATGTTTACTCGATTCACAGAAATCATAAATGGGCTAAAAAGTTTAGGAAAGTCTTATACTAACTCTGATTTAGTGCGAAAAATTCTCAGGTCTCTACCAAGAGTTTGGGAGGCCAAAGTAACAGCAATTCAAGAAGCAAAGAACCTCAATACATTGCAATTGGAAGAACTTCTAAGATCACTCATGACCCATGAGTTGACCATGAGGCAAAATTCAGAAGATGAGGTTAAGAAAAGAAAGACCATTGCCTTGAAGTCTACTACTCCAAAACAGAAAACTGAATCAGAAGAATCTGATGATGAGGAGGAATATGATGAAGAAGGAATGGCTATGCTTGGAAGAAAATTCAGAAAGTTTATGAGAGGAAAGAAGAAATTTCATAAAAGGAAGCCCTTCTTCAAAGGTAGCTCAAGCAAAGAAAAGGGTAAGGACAAAGAAAAGAAAAAGGAAACGCCAATTTGCTATGAGTGTAACAAGCCCGGACATTTCAAGATAGATTGTCCGAAACTGAAGTGGATGGCAAGAAAACTTAAGAAGAAGAACTTCATGGCTGAATGGAGTGAAAGTGAGGAGTCAAGTTCGGAAGAGAAAGATCAATAAGAGACGGCCCAAATCTGTCATATGGCCAATGACGATGAGGTAGATTCTGAACTTGAATGTGATTTTACAGTAGAAGATTTACATGATGCATTTTTAGAACTCATAGAAGAACACAAGAAATTAATCAATAAAAATAAAGTTCTAAAAGATGAAAATCAATCTTTTATCAAAGAAAAGCAAAAACTATCTAATGACTATGAAACATTAAGTAGGAGATTCACCAATGAAACCAAAATTCAAATTGCTGAAAATGTCAAGTTAAAGGAAGATGCTGAAAAATACAAATCCTTAGTAGACAAGTTTACACTTAGCTCAACTAAATTAAATATGATTCTTGATAGTCAAAAAGCTGTATATGATAAAGCTGGATTAGGATATAAAACAAATAGGAAACAAAAATATTTAAAGAACATATTTGTGAAAGCCAAAAATGAAAATATAACTTGTCATTGCTGCAATAAATTAGGACATAAAGCATATGAGTGTAACTATAGAAAGTCTAGCTACAACAAATTGAGTAATAATCATAAGCTAAAATCCAAGAAAGTTTGGGTTCCAAAAGGAACATCAAGTACTAACCCTAAAGGACCCAACATAGTTTGGGTACCTAAAGCATATTCTTGATCTTGATTGCAGGGGTGTCTTGCAGCTAATAAGGTGGATAAACGATGGTATCTAGATAGCGGCTGTTCAAGACACATGACAGGTGACGTAGAACAATTTGTCACCTTGGAATCTAAGAAGGGTGGAGTAGTAACCTATGGAGACAATGGAAAAGAATTTATCATTGGAAAGGGTAAAATTTTTATTACTCCATCTATCTTTATAGAAAATGTCTTATTAGTTAATGGTTTGAAACATAACCTACTTAACATAAATCAATTTTGTGATAAAGGTTTTAAAGTCACATTTGAAGCCTCAGTATGCATAATCACAAATTCTAAAGATAATAGCATTGTACTTATAGGACAAAGGCAAAGAAATATTTACATGGTACATCTTCATGAATTAGGCAAGAAAAATGGATTATGTTTAATTACTAATGAAGAAAGAAAAAATGAAACAAGTTGGCTTTGGCATCGTAGACTAAGACATGCTAGTATGGATTTAATATCAAAACTAGTCAAGAAGGATTTGATAAAAGATGTACCAAAATTGATCTTTGAAAAGGACAAAATCTGTGGTCCATGCTCATTAGGCAAGCAAACTAAAACATCCTTCAAATCAAAGAATATAGTATCAACCACTAGGCCTTTTGAACTCATACACATGGATCTATTTGGACCCACTAGAACCGCAAGTCTAGGAGGGAAGAAGTATGGACTGGTTATAGTAGATGATTTTTCAAGATATACATGGGTTTCATTTCTTGCACATAAGAATGAAGCATTTTCAGCATTCTTGAAATACTATAAGAACATCATAACTGAAAAGAAGCTCACCTTAATAGCAATTCGAAGTGATCATGGAACTGAATTCGAAAATCAACACTTTGAAGAATTTTGTAATGAAAATGGTATCTCACATCAATTTTCAGCACCTAGAACGCCTCAACAAAATGGGATTGTTGAAAGAAAAAATAGGACCTTGGCGAAAATGGCACGCAGAATGTTGTGCGAGTCAAATCTTCCAAAGTACTTTTGGACTGAAGCTATAAGTACTTGTCATATTCTAAATCGGGTTTTAATACGACCTATAACCAAGAAAACTCCTTATGAACTTTGGAAGAATAAGAAACCAACTGCTAAATATCTTAAAGTATTTGGATGTAGATGTTTCATTTTAAATAATGGCAAGGAGGATCGAAGTAAATTTGATGCCAAGTCAGATGAAGGTATCTTCTTAGGATACTCTACATCTAGCAGGGCATACAGAGTATTCAACAAAAGAACTCTTGTAGTTGAAGAGTCAGTTAATATCATATTTGATGAGTCTGATAGTGAGTCTCCTAGGAGAGAAAATATTCTTGATGATGGTGCAGGAATTATTGACTTTGAAAAATTGAATCTTGATGACGTGCCAAATCAAGAAAAGGAAAATGAACGCGTGCCACCACAATCTCAAGACTTGCCAAAGGGATGGAGGTATGCACATGGACACCCTAAAGACCTAATCATTGGTGATCCATCTCAAGGGATAAGAACTCGATTCTCTCTTAGAAATTTAAATGATTATCTTGCTTTTGTTTCACAATTAGAACCTAAGACTTATGAAGAAGCTGAAAAAGACACAAATTGGCTAAATGCTATGCAAGAAGAATTAAATCAATTCAAAAGAAGCAATGTATGGACATTAACTAAGAGACCAAAGCATAACTCAGTAATTGGAACAAAATGGATCTTTAGAAATAAATTAGATGAAAACGAGGTAGTTATAAGAAATAAAGCTAGACTTGTAGCTAAGGGATACAATCAAGAAGAAGGGATAGATTTTGAGGAAACATTTGCTCCCATGGCCAGATTAGAAGCTATTAGATTACTTCTATCTTTTGCATGCTTCATGGATTTCACATTATATCAAATAGATGTTAAAAGTGCCTTCTTAAACGGTTTTATAGAGGAAGAAGTATATGTAGAGCAACCTTCTGATTTTGAGAATCATGAATTGCCTAATCATGTGTTTAAATTACATAAGGCATTATATGGATTGAAACAAGCACCTAGGGCTTGGTATGATCGACTAAGCAAATTTCTACTGAATAATAATTTCAGTAGGAGAAATGTAGATAAAACACTTTTTCTCAAAAGAAAAGATCAAAATTTGCTAGTAGTTCAAATATACATAGATGACATAATTTTTGGTGCCACTAATGATAATCTTTGCAAAGAGTTTGCTAAATTAATGCAAGGAGAATTCGAGATGAGTATGATGGGAGAATTAAATTTTTTTCTCGGATTACAAATCAAGCAAACTAAGGAAGGTATCTTCATTCATCAAACTAAGTACACAAAGAAAATATTAAAGAAGTTTGGGAATAAAAATCACAAGAGAATAGGCACCCCAATGAATCCCACTAGTAAGCTAGACAAAGATGAAAAAGGGAAAAGTATAGATATAAAGCTTTATAGAGGCTTAATTGGATCTTTGCTTTACCTTACTGCTAGTAGGCCAGACATAGTGTTTAGTGTGGGAATATGTGCTAGATACCAATCAGATCCTAAGGAGTCACATCTAAGTGCTGTCAAAAGAATCCTTAGATATTTGAGAGCAACCACAAACATAGGTTTATGGTACTCTAGAGACTCCTATCTAGATTTACTTGCATATTCTGATGTAGATTTTGCTGGTTGCAAATTAGATAGGAAGAGCACTAGTGCAATATGTCAATTTTTAGGAAGTAACTTAGTATCATGGTTTAGCAAAAAGCAGAATTCAGTAGCATTGTCAACGACTGAGGCCGAATATATAGCTGCCGGGAGTTGCTGTGTTCAAGTACTATGGCTCAAGCAACAACTAGAGGACTATGGAATTAAACTTGACAATATTCCTATAAAGTGTGATAACACTAGTACCATTAACCTTACTAAAAATCCGGTTCAGCACTCTAAAGCCAAACACATTGAAATAAGATATCATTTCATTAGAGATCATGTGCAAAATGGGAACATATGTATTGAGCATGTATGTACTAAGAAACAATTAGCTGACATATTCACAAAATCTTTAAGTGAAGACAGATTTTGCATGCACAAGAGGGAATTAGGCATATGTGATCCTTTTGGTTGAGGAGATATAAAAAGGAGCAAGTTATCTCATGATACTCTCCTCCCATTTCGAAAAACCCATGAAACATTAGTCAAACTAGTCATCTATAGATTCCTTACTCATGTATCAGTGTCCCATAAAGAATTTGTAAGGATTGGAGGCAAGGAAGAATTTTTAAAAGGAAAGGAAGAGAAAGAAAATTTTCTGAACTGGGGCCGACCCGAGCCAGAATGGGGTCGACCCCACGTTGAGTCGACCCAAGAAAAATCTGGGGTCGACCCAATGGCAGGACCCTGTTTTTAAAAGAGGGACCCGTGAGCAATGTTAGGGCACTGTTTCATCTTGTCCTCTTCCTAAAATCCTATTTTCCACTCTCCAATCTCTTCCAATCATCTCCAAATAGTAGAAGGGAGCTTCCCCAAGCTGTTAGATCAAGATCTTGGAAGGAATGGGACCCAAGCGAGCCGTTGCTAAGAGATCTGGGAGAGTTTCACAGACAACCCTGTTGATAGACATGCTAGAGAGTCTTCTACAGTGCCTCCACAAGGTGAGACACGTGTAGAGCCTCCTCCTCCTCCCTCCCCCTCCGTACAACTTGCAAAATATGCGGGAAGACCGGTGACCACGGGAAAAAGGATCCACTCCGAATTTTTGGATCAAGAAAGGTTCCGATTGGGTGATTTGATCCGAAGGCAAGGATGGAAGTATCATTGCTCCCTAGATGTGGTGACCTACCCAGGCTTGGTTCGTGAGTTCTATGCCTTCCTGAAAGTTGGAATGGGAGGGCTTGTGTCTGAAGTCCGAGGAGTAAGGGTTAGGGTTTCAGAAGAAAGTTTGAGTGAGTTGCTTCATCTCCCCTGCGAAGGAGCTACACCGGAAAGACCAGAAAGTAAGTTGAGAGCTCTACAGCTGATTTTTGAGAGAGAGGATTTTGATTATTCAGAAAATTTAGTAGCTAACTCTCTATCAGCTGAGATGAGGTTGTTGCATAACTTCATAGGTCGGATATTGTTTCCGAAGAGTGGAAGATTCGATCATATATCTGAGCGAGACATGGTCATTATGGAGCATGTCATTCAGGGCATTCCCCTGAATCTTCCAGCTATGATGATCAGGCAGATGCGAGAGGCCATATGCAAATCGAGAGTCTCTTTGCCCTACGGTATGATACTTACCCTGGTCTTCCGACAGCATGACATATCAGTAGAGGGAGACATCTCCAGGTATCTATTATTTACTGACACTTACACTGCATGATCCCTAATTCGCATGGGTTATGCGAAGGTGAACGGGCAGTGGGTGCGTGCAGGAGCAGGGATACATGCACCAGAGGGTGATGCACCAGAGATTGGAGACCCCATTTCTGAGGCTGAGGTACCTGCGGATCATCCTACAGCACCTTCAGAGGCTGGACCTTCATCATCCGTACCCACGGGGTACACAGATGAGTTTTGGAGTAGGATGACTGAGCTTATGTCAGCTCAGGCGAGGACTATCACTGACGGGTTGATGAGCAGGATGGACATCATGACTGCTGAGCTTAGCGACCTCAGAGAGGAGGTGGGAGCATTACGCAGAGAGAGAGAGGCTCATGGTCCATCTGTACCCCGAGCAGCTGAGTCAGAGGTGTCGGCACAGAGTCATCCAGCTCAGCGAGGTCCACGCCAGACTCAGTCCCATCAGGCTCGACCTCCCCTCGCCACTTATGCTAGGAGGATGAGGACTAGATCACAGCCATTAGATACCCCCTAGGCTGATGTTAGCATTATGATTAGTATCTAGGATTTATCTAGTTCTCATATGTATTTTGTGTTGATCATGTACTTTGCACTTTGATTGAAGAACATTGTATTTTTGGCATTAATGTACTACAATGTTCCATTTTGATCAATGAAACTTGATTGTTTATTATTTACTGTGTCTACTTATCTATTGCCATGCACCTATTTGATGATAACAAAAAAGGGGAGAAGTAAGGAAAGAAGGAAGTGGCAATAAGTTATCAAACAAGGTTGAAAATTAATAAAAGGGGATAATATACACTTAAGGGGGAGCGATATGTAACAATGAAAATGTTAAAGTCTAAACTTTTAATCAAATTTCAGAATTTGGCACATACCTTTCACACCTTGATACATAATCTGAAACTCTTGCTTTATCTCAAATTTTTGAAGTTTCATCTTTAACCAAATATAAAAGTAAGGGGGAGTAAATCAAAAAGTTCAAATTGGCAATATTTGGATGAAAAAGGGGGAGAATTCACTCTCAAATTTGAAAAGCTAAAATTCAGCAACTTGAGCTCCTCTAAAACTGATTTTAAGTTAAGTAACAATCTGCTCATACTCAATATTTTGTAATCATCAAAAAGGGGGAGATTGAGGATGATAATGGTATTTTGATGATTAACACAACCACTAAGGGAATATCTAATTAAATATGACAAGATAATATGATACATCATTACTAAGTTCGTCACCCACGGTACATTAGAAGAATGAGATCAAGATGTACTTCAATGATTACTAATGAGATAAAATTTGCGATAGAAAAGGGATAGTGAATTCTAAATTCCAATTCGGCAAAGTTTCAAGTGAAACGTACTCCTAAGAGGACAATAGTAATTTTCATTGTTTAGAGTATGTAGCACTACCATGACATATATTCAAAATTGCTTGAAGTATATTTGATGAATCTAACCTTAAGTTGCAACAAAGTGTAGAATGAGTCGACCCCAAGATTGGTGGAGTCGACCCCGGCACATCAAGAAACCATCTGGCACATTTCTGCAAAAATGGCACGGATGAACAGTACTTGGGTCGACTCAAGTGAAAGTTGAGTCGATCCCATCTTCAAGCCTCAAGAAAACAAGTCTCTGAAATCCCTGAGAGGGTCGACCCCAATGGAACTTGAGTCGACCCCACCTTGAATCGACCCCAACTGAACATGAGTCGACCCCAAGGCTGTCTCATTCATAAACTGGTTCTCTGGAATCTCTGAGAGGGTCGACCCCAATGTAACATGAGTTGACCCCACCTTGAGTCGACCCCAACTGAAGATGAGTCGACCCCAAGGCTGTGTCATTCAAAACTGGGTCTCTGGAATCCCTGAGAGGGTCGACCCCAATGGAACTTGAGTCGACCCCACTGTACCTTGAGTCGACCCAAAAAGAGTTGAGTCGACCCCAGTGAAAAACGGCTGAACTATAAGGTTCTGTGTTTCCTGAGAGGGCCGACCCCAATGTAGCATGAGTCGACCCCAGTAAAAGTTGGGTCGACCCCAGTGAAAGTTGAGTCGACCCCAAGTCTGATGAACAGTGGTTTGAGTCGATCCTAGAAAAGTTTGGATCGACCCCAGCACGGGCAGAAGCATAACGGCTAGTTCTACAGAAGTACTTTTTGTCCTTCCAACAGTAAGTAACGGCTAGTTTTTGAAATCTAACCAATGGGGGGTGTCCAATGGATAAGGAAAACTATTTAAAGTGATACTATTCATCAGAGAAAGAATCATTTTTGCAAAATATCAAAGCTTACACAAGAAAGACAAGAGCCCTAATTTTCTTCATCCAAGTGCTTCATTCAAAGAGTCAAAAGAAAGTAGTTGAGCAGATTCCAAGAGACATTAAGAGCTCCATCCACCCTTGAAAAGTGAAGCATTCTTGACAAAGAAGAGAGAAGTCTCATCAAGCGATAACTATTTTCTAAACTCTTCTTTGTAGCTTATAATTATTATATTTGCTCATCTAGGAGTTTCAACTTTCTTCTTCTTTTTAATCACCTTGTAAAGGTTTGTTGGTGAGCCCGTAAAACCAACGGTGTAGGTTTGTTGGTGAGCCCGTAAAATCAATTGTGAAGGTTCGTTGGTGAGCCCGTAAAACCAATTGTGAAGGTTCGTTGGTGAGCCCGTAAAACCAACATAGGTTCTTGGTGATCCCGGAAAATCAAAGTGTAAAGATTTTTGGATTGTGAGCCCGGAAAACAATCCAACTGTAATCTGCGAGATTATAGTGAATTTTCAAGGGGTCGCTTGGGGAGTGGACGTAGGTGCTGAGGAGAGCACCGAACCACTATACTTCTTGTGTGTTTGCATTGTGTATTGTTTTAACTTCACTCACTCATCGATTGACTAAATTAAGATAGTAAAAATTTAGAGAAACCAATTCACCCCCCCCCCCCTCTTGGCTTGTCACCTTGGGCAACAATTTTCTTGTTCTTGCAACTATTTTTCAATCTCAGTAATTTTTCTCTGCTGGTTAGCTGCTAGTTGCCTTAATCCTTGCAGTTCAGATTTAACTTCTTTTACTAAATCAATGAGATCAATAACCTGATTCCAGCAGAATCCAAAGTTGAACATTGCATTTATGATGTTATCTCCAATGAACTTTAACTGTCATTTCTCAAGTCTGAGTGGAGGATCTGATGGCCTTTGTATTGGAGGAGGCTGACTGACTGATGGTTCTGTTGGAGGTGCTTGTGTAGAGATTCTTTTGCCTTTTAGTGGTGTAGTAGTGTCTTGACCACTTTCATCTTGAATTCCTTTTCCTTTATGAGTCCATTTTCCCTCAGATTTGACAAATCCCATTCTTTTCAATGATTTGTCATTGTAGGCATCAGAAGACAGTAGTTCCTTCTTGATCTCCCCTTCTAAATTTCCATTGAAGTTATAGAGGACTTGAGTTAAGACCATACCATAAGGAAGTGAAGCTCCTTTTCTCTATCCTTGAGCTTCCATATATCTAATCATCAAACATGGTAGGTTCAGTGGGAGTCTTTGTATGATATGATGCATTGCCAGTATATCCCTTTCTGAAACATGATCAAATTTTTCTATCTTCGGGAAGAACATCTTGTTGATCATGTGATGCAGCAAACGCATCTCTGCATTCAGTTGATTGGCACTGATCTCAATCCAATCTCCTGTGACTTTCCTATTCAGAATGGTGCTAATCCCTTCATTCCTATTTTCTAGATGATCTCTATTTTCTCCATCATTTGGAATCCAAAGGGTATCTCTAAGAATTTCTTCAGTAATTAAAATTGGGACATCTTTTACCTTGGACGAGATTTGTCCTTATCCATATCTGGCATTGTTGTAGAATTCTCGTACCAGGTCTGGGTAGGTTGGCACATTCAGAGAGAAGAGGTATTTCCAACCCATATCCTTGAGATTTTGCCCTAAAGGGAAATTTTCTTTCTCCAGAAATTCGAAATCCACTCTCCTTCTTGTCGATACATTTCTTATGGAGAGAGGTCCTTGTCTGGATACTGAGGACGGAGGTGACAGAGGAGTCGTAATGGGTTGAGGCGGTGGTGTTACCTCCCTCTGTGGATTCTGTAATACCTCAGAAAAAAAAGGAAAAAAAAAAAGAGGGGTGGACGGGCCAGCCCGAAAAGACCGGGCCCATCCACCATATACGATCGTGCCTAGGGCACGATCGTGGTAGAGAGGAGAACGGGAGAGAGGGGGGACCGGCGACGCTAGGAGAGAGTTGATCGCCGGAGGAGACGAGCGTCGGAGACGGCCGGCCGCGGAGGAAGCCTAAAGCCTTCCTCTTTCCTTCGGTGAAGACCCTTCGCAAGTTGCTCACAATTTCTTCGTCGATTCCTCGTCGGAAAGGTCGCCGGAGCACGTCGTCGGACCGAGGTAAGTGGGGCTCCCTTCCTTATGCTTCATTTTCTGGACTTAGGGCGGTGATGATGGGGATTTGGCCGATGAGATCGTCGGAGAAGGATCCGAAACAGGGGTACCCTGTTTCGACTTCTCTTTTCGGATCTTGCCGCCGGCCGTCGGCCGCCGGGATTGGTCGAGGTCCATGGCAGTGGGGTGGTCAGGATATGGGAGATTCGGAGTAGGGCTCTAGGGCTTTGGTTGGAGATGGGGGATGGCGGATCTGAGGCCTTCTTCCTCGTGATCCCGTCCCTTCCTTCTCTCCCTCTCGCGTGGGTTGGCCACCGGCGGCGACGACGGTGGTCGGAGGGGGCTGCTTGGGTTGCCGTCGGATGGGGGGGGAGAGGCCGAGCCACCATGAGGAGGGCCTTCGGCTGATGAAGGGAGAAGAAGAGGGGAGGACTTCGGTTGAGAATGGAAGAAGGAGGAGGAGAAGAAAAAGAAGAAGAAGAGGAGGAAACCCCTTCGCCGGTTCTTGTGGGGAAGAAGAAGAAGAGGAGACCTCTTCTTCTTCTCTCTTTCTTTTGGCCGGCCACCATCATCGACGACTGCAGCAGGGCGGTCGGCGATGGTTCGGCCAGTGGTGGGCGAGGTGTGTCGGGTTGGGGAAGGAGAGGGCACAGCCACCATGGCTGTTGCCCTTGGATCAAAAAGATTTGAGGAAGGAAGATGTATTCCCAACCATGAAAAGAGAGGAATCATCCCTTTATGTTGGTCTCTTCATCGGGACCGGCCATCGTCGCCGGCATGGCTGCGGCCACGGCTGGCGACGACATAGGCCGATGGTACAAGGTGGGAGTCGGGCCACCCCGACTGCCCTAGATCTGGAGGGATTGAGATGTTGGGGACCTGGTGATGGACCCAATAGTAGATGTGAATTATGGTTTAGAATATTTAAATATTAAATAATTTAGTTTGTGATTTATAATTGATGTTGTAGGGAAAGAGTCAGCGGTGCCAGGAGGTTTTGATCAGGGGACTTAGCACCCCAGCTCGTAGGTTGTGATCCAGATCTGTATTTGAGTCAGTCTACAATTTCGGTAAGAATCCTTGTACGCCAATCCTACATGATATAAATATTTTTACATTATATATGTTTGATATGCTATGATCCAAACAAAGCAGAAATAGTTTTATATAAAATTATATTTTGATCGTGTTGGCTTGTGATTGGTAGTATGATGGATGTATGTAGGTGTATAACTTATACCTGCATAATTGAATTTATGAATATGGTGGTATGGACTAACCATGTTATATTGATTGCCCTGTCACAGGCCGGAAATGTGACCATGGTTAGTCTAGGCCGGATATAAGATGGAAAAAGAAATTGATGTGTGTATGTGAATTGGTTAAATGAGTAGGGATTTTGGGCTTATCTCGTTAGTATTGATTGCCCCATCACAGGCTGGAAATGTGATATTATCGATTGCCCCGTCACAGGCTGGAAATGTGATACCATCGATTGCCCCGTCACAGGCTGGAAATGTGATACCATCGATTGCCCCATCACAGGCTGGAAATGTGATACCATCGATTGCTCCGTCACAGGCTGGAAATGTGATACTATCGATTGCCCCGTCACGGACCGAAAACGTGACCGGGATGTAGCCCAAAGTCGGAAAGATAATTGATCCGGATCCAGTTAATATAGAATGAAAAGAAAAAGCATTGAAAACAGTAATGAAGATTTATGAGCTATCATATGCTATATCATTCTTGTGTGGCTGGACTTTCATTGATGTTTTACGTATATACTTATATTGATTATTTGAGCTTGTTGATAGCCGGTTTATGATTTTATGACATGTGCATCAATTTCTTGTGGTTTTCAAATCTATATTATTATTGTGTTGGTGTGGATGTGTAGGGGTTCTTACTGGGCTGTAAAGCTCACCCCCTTTTCTTCTTTTTCTTTACCAGAGTTGCAGGATGCATAGTTTTGGATGGGATGGGCGCAGAGTGCGAGCACCAGAGTCATTAGTTAGTTAGTTGTTTATCCTTCTTTGATGTCGATGAACATTTGAAGAGCTCGTAATTGAACTAATTTGTTTATTTTGACATGTCGGATTTGTCTATTTGAATTATTAAATTAATTGTGGATTTATTGGAATTTTGTTAATCATAGGCCTTGCATGATCTTTAGGGCACTGCTCTAGGGCTCATGCGGCCGGTCGCGTACCGGACCCGGGTGCTGGGTTCGGGGCGTGACAGATTCTCTGCCCTAGCGTTAGTTCTCCTCTCTGTGTGTGGAGTAGTATTCTTGCTCTTTGGCCCAGATGTTACTTGCTTGATTCTCATCATTGGAAGATCAATCAGAACCTCGGAAAGATTTTCGAGGATTTTTGGAGGTCTTGGATTTGAAGAAGAGTTTGAAGACAAAAAGGCGCTCTAAAGGGTACGAAACGTTTCAGGTTCAACGTTTCAGTGAGAGAGAGAAAGCCTTTTAGAATCTGTTTAGAATAATTTCCTCTTTAGTCGACTCATCTAACTCATGAGTCATCTCCGATGAACTAAGAGTCGACTCTTTTAACTTAAGAGTCGTCTCTTGTGAGTTAGGGGTCGACTCTTTTAACTTAAGAGTCGTCCCTTACTACATGAGTCGACTCCTCATTTACATGAGTCATCTCCTCAGACTGTTCAAGAGACAATCTTTTTGAATAACATTTAAAACTTAATTGCAAACCATGGATCAAAACAACTAAAATTCAACCAATAATAGTCAATCAAAATATGCAAATTATCAGTCATAATCAGTCATCAGAATGGATCACAAATGCATAATTCACCTCTAAATTTACAAAATACTTCTTCATTAAGAGGTTTAGTGAATATATCTGCAATTTGTTTATCAGTATTTATAAATTCCATTTTTATATCCCCATTTTGAACATGATCTCTTGTGAAATGATGTCTGATTTCTATATGTTTAGATCCTAAGTGTTGTATGAAATTTTTAGTCAAATTTATGGCGCTAGTGTTGTCACACCTTATAGAAATTTTATTTTGTTTTATGCCATAGTCCTCAAGCTGTTGCTTAATCCATAGAATTTGAGCACAGCAACTTCCTGCAGCAATATATTCAGCCTCAGCTGTAGATAATGCTACGAAATTTTGTTTCTTGCTAAACCAAGAAATTAAATTTGTTCCAAAAAATTGATAAGTTCCACTTGTACTTTTTCTGTCTAATCTACAACCAGCAAAATCAGCATCTAAATATCCAATCAAGTTAATTGTAGATGCCTTAGAATACCACAAACCTAAGTGTTGTGTTCCTTTTAAGTATCTTAATATTCTTTTAACAGCGATTAAGTGTGATTCTTTAGGATTTATTTGATATCTTGCACACACACAAACACTATGCATTATATCAGGTCTACTTATTATAAGATAAAGTAAAGATCCAATTATTCCTCTATACAGCTTTGAATCAAAGAATTTACCATGCTCATCTTTTTCTAATTTACAAGAGAAGCTCATAGGAGTACATATTGATTTTGAATCTTCCATACCAAACTTCTTTAAGATTTCTTTTGTGTACTTGCTTTGGCAGATGAAGATTCCATCTCTTGTTTGCTTAATTTGGAGTCCAAGAAAGAAGTTGAGTTCACCCATCAAACTCATCTCGAACTCACTTTGCATGAGCTTAGCAAATTCTTCACATAAACTTTCATTAGTAGCACCAAATATAATATCATTATCATATATTTGAACAATCAGAATATCAGCATTTTTCTTTTTAATAAACAGAGTTTTATCAACATTTCCTCTTGAAAAATTACTCTTTATCAAAAAGTTGCTTAGTCTATCATACCAAGCTCTAAGAGCTTGCTTCAAGCCATAAAGTGCTTTGTTCAATTTAAAGACATGATCTGGAAGTTTATCATTTTCAAATCCAGGTGGCTGTTCTACATAAACTTCTTCTGTTATAAAACCATTTAGAAATGCACTTTTGACATCCATCTGAAATAATTTAAAATCCATGTAGTATGCAAATGCAATTAATAGCCTAATGGCTTCAAGTCTAGTTACAGGTGCAAAAGTTTCATCAAAATCAATTTCTTCTTCTTGATTATATCCTTTTGCAACTAATCTAGCTTTATTTCTAATTACAATTCCATCTTCATTTAATTTGTTTCCGAAAACCTATTTTGTTCCAATTAGAAATATTTTCAGTTCTTCTAACTAAATTCCAAACATTGTTTCTTTCAAATTGATTCAGTTCTTCTTGCATTGCCATTAACCAATTACTATCTTTTTCAGCTTCTTCAAAAAAATTTGGTTCTATTTGATAAACAAATATAAGATGATTACAAATATCTCTAATGGAGGATCTAGTCTTAATTCCTTGTGAAGGATCACCAATTATTAGTTCTCTAGGATGACTATGTGCATACCTCCATTCTTTTGGTAGAGTAGTTTTACCTTTGAGTATTTGATCTTCTTCTTCTTGATTTTCATCATGCTCTGAATTTTCAGATGCAGAGACATCCTTTAGGGTTAAATCTTTGACTTGCTCATTTAGTTCTTCTGCATCATCATTGAGATCTACATCCTTCTTTGAAGAAGGGTCATTAGATTCATCAAAGATAACATGTATTGACTCTTCTACGACTAGAGTTCTCTTATTAAATATTCTATATGCTTGCTTGATGAAGAGTATCCAAGAAAAATAGCTTCATCTGATTTTGAATCAAATTTTCTCAAAATGTCCTTACCATTATTTAGAATAAAATAGATGCAACCAAAAACATGAAAGTATGAAAGATTTGGTTTCTTATTTTTCAAAAGTTCATATGGAGTTTTCTTTAGTATTAACCTAATAGTAACTCTATTAAGAACATGACAAGCTGTATTTATGGCTTCAGCCCAGAAATACTTAGGTAAGTCACTCTCACATAACATTGTTCTAGCCATTTCAGTAAGAGTTCTATTCTTTCTATCTACAACACCATTTTATTGTGGTGTTCTTGGTGCAGAAAAATTATGATCAATACCATTTTTAGTGCAGAAATTTTCAAAATCGTGATTTTCAAATTCTGTTCCATGATCACTTCTAATCTTGATAGTTTTTAATCCATATTCATTTGAAATCTTTTTATACAGTTTAGTGAAAGCTAAAAATGCTTCACTTTTGTGTGCTAAGAATAAAACCCATGTATACCTAGAAAAATAATCCACAATAACAAAGCCATAATGCTTTCCACCTAGACTTGCAGTTCTAGTTGGTCCAAATAAATCCATATGCAGGAGTTCTAGAGGTCTGTTTGTGGAGACAGCATTTTTGGATTTGAAAGAGATTCTGATCTGTTTTCCTAGTTGGCATGCATAGCAGATTTTATCTTTTTCAAATGACAATTTAGGCAAGCCGAAAACAAGTTCTTTTCGGATAAGTTTTGAAATTAAGTCCATACTTGCATGAGCTAATTTTCGATGCCATAACCAGCTAACTTCACTGTTTTTGGTTTTCATTGCTACTAAACAGTCCATATTTTTCATGAGTATTTGATCTAAGTCAACCAAATACACATTCCCATGTCTATGTCCAGTAAATATTATACCACTGTTATTAATTCTAGAAACTAAGCATAATGATGATTCAAAAGTCACAATATATCCTTTATCACAGAATTGGCTAATACTTAGCAAGTTATGTTTTAATCCATCTACCAATAAAATATTTTCAATAAAAATAGTTGGAGTAATCCGAATGTTACCAATACCAATGATTTTTCCTTTTCCATTATCACCAAAGGTAACCATTCCTCCATCTTTCTTTTTGAGGGACATGAATTGAGATTCATCCCCTGTCATGTGTCTAGAGCATCCACTATCCAAGTACCATTTTCTGTTTGATGCTTGGGATGCTAGACACACCTGCAAAACAGAAATTCAATTCTTTATCTTTGGTACCCAAGCTTTCTTAGGTCCTTGAATGTTAGCAATGGTGGTTTCCTTTGGAACCCATATTTTTTTAATTGAAACATTGCTTATAAGTTTTTGGCTTTTAGGATTGCAAGCAGTGTATTCTTGTTTCTGTTTATCTAATTTAAACAATGTAGATTTCGGTTGAACATGAGTTGGCTTTACAAATATGTTTTTTCAATGATTTTTATTTCTTCAAAGGATTATATCCTAAACCAGCTTTATCATAAACCGATTTCTGACTTTTTAGGATTAGATTTAATTTCTCTGAGCTTAGGATGAATTTATCTACTATAGGTCTCAGTTTTTCAAGTTCTTTAGCTAACTTCTATTTTTCTTCATGCAGTTCCTTCTTATTATCCAGAAGCAGAGCATTTTCTTTTTCCAATGTTTGGTTTTTAATCTTTATCTTCTTATTCTTTAAATTAAGCTTTTTATATTCAATCATAAGCTCAGAAAAAGCATCTTGAAGTTCATCGAAAGTGAAATCATATTCAGTATTTAAGTACACCTCACTTTCGTGTGCCATTAGACGCAGATTTGCAGCTTCTTGTTGCTGTTCCTCTTCTCCAGAGCTGGATTTATCACTGTCACTCCAAGTAGCCAGCATAGCTTTCTTCCTCAACCTTTTCGGAGCCTTTTTTAGTAGAGGGCAGTCTGTTCTGAAGTGTCCAGGCTTTTTGCACTCATAACAGACATATTGCTCCTTATTTTCTTTGTTTTGCTCTCCCTTGATTACAGACCTTTTCTTAAAGTTTTCTCTATTTCTTCTAAAGAATTTTCTGAACCTTCTTGTAATCAGGGCCATTTCTTCATCGTTTTCAGATTCAGAGTCCTCACTCTCGTCCTCATGCAGAGTGGATTTAAGAGCGATGGTTTTGCGCTTCTTGGGTTCATCCTTCTCAGGGTTCTGTTTCATTGAGAGCTCATGAGTCATTAAGAAACCCAGCAGTTCTTCCAGTGGAAGAGAGTTAAGATCTTTTGCTTCTTGAATGGCAGTGACCTTTGCTTCCCATACTCTAGGAAGAGACCTAAGAATTTTCCGAACAAGATCATTGTTAGAGTAAGATCTACAAAGGCTTTTCAGGCCGTTTATAATATCAGTAAATCTAGTAAACATTTCAGTTATAGATTCACTGTTTTCCATTCTAAATAATTCATACTTATACACTAGCATACTGATTTTAGATTCTTTAACCTGGTTAGTGCCTTCATGTGTAACTTCCAGCCTATCCCAGATTTCTTTAGCAGTAATGCAAATAGATATACGATTAAACTCATTTGCATCTAAATAACAGTAAAGAACATTCATGGCTTTTGCATTCAGCTGAGCCATTCTTTTATCATGGTCATCCCATTCAGTCTCAGGTTTGAATGAGGTGATGCCATCAACAATTTTTGTTGGTGTGTGAGGTCCATTAATAATAACAGTCCATAAATCATAGTCAAGTGCTTGAATAAAAATTCTCATACGAGCTTTCCAATAAGTAAAATTTGTGCCATTGAAAAGAGATGGTCTACTGGTAGATTGCCCTTCGGCAACAGAGGTTCCCATAGTGGCTGCCATGACCTTTAACTCTTGATTGTTAAATCAAAAAATTTATGTGAGTACCAGGCTCTGATACCACTTGTTGCCCAGAGGTGCAGCCCAAGAGGGGGGGTGAATTGGGTCTCTTTAAAAAATAGTTAAAGTTAAAACGTGAAGAGAGTATGAGTTACTTTTATCTTAAAGATTCAGCAGTGGAAATAAGAATGCACAAATATGACAGTGAATAAAGTTATGAGAACTGTCAGGAATATGCAGAGGAAAGGAAGAGAAGAAGCACAATCACAAATACCAAGATTTATAGAGGTTCGGTGCACTCCCAGCACCTACGTCCACTCCTCAAGCCTAGCTTGAGATTTCACTATAACCCAGCAGATTACAGCCTAATTGTTTTCCGGGCTCACAATCAAAACCCAGTTGGTTTTTCCAGGCAATCAACCGAAAACCTTTTGTTTTCCGGGATCACAAACAATCCAGTTGGTTTTCAGACAAACCAACCAAAAACTTTACACCGTTTGTTTTTCCGGGCTCACAAATAACCCAGTTGGTTTTCAGATAAACCAACCAGAAACTTTTTTCTTGCTGAATATTCCCTATTCAACAACTTCCAATCGAGGCTTGGAAGAGCCTTTACAAGTTTCAAATCAATGAAACTATTACAGCAACAATTAATCCAACTAAAAGAATGTTGTAACTAGAAAACTCAAAGCTTCAGAATATAATGAGTAATTTAATGAAAATAAAAGCTGAAGCCGATGAAGAAGTTGGCTGTGGAAAGATGTTCCAATGTCCGAACAGCAGCTCTTCACAATGCAGTGAGAATCTTCGACTGATTTCCTCACAGGAGAAAGTTTTAGATTCAGTGCCGGTGAGGATGATGAACTGTTAATCTTTTCTTTTCTTTTTCTCAGTGGAAACCTTTTTGTTTTCTTATAGAATCTTTTTCCTTTCCTTCTTGTTTCCATTCTGAGGTTCCCTCGTATTTATAGACAAATTCTTTGGCGTTCTGATGAGAATCTTTTTTTGTTACAGAAGAAGACAAAAGTCGTTCACAGCTTTCCGTTGTGGTCCCAGCAGTACAAGGGTCGACTCATGTAGCTCAGAGGTCGACTCATGTTCATTCTAGATCGGTACTTCAAATAGTCGAGAAGGCTTTTGCTGTGTCATCCTCAAAGGGTCGACTCTTAATTCTTAAGGGTCGGCTCATCTTAATCAGGAGTCGCCTCTTCAAATACAAGGGTCGGCTCATCTTCATTAGGAGTCGCTTCTTTAAACACAAGGGTCGGCTCATCTTTAGTTTTTCGGCCGGCGCTGAGATTGAGCAGGGGACGACTCTTCAAACGCAAGGGTCGACTCTTCAATTTCGGGGGTCGACTCATTTTTAACAAGGGTCGACTCTTCAAGCTTTTCTCAGACGGTAAAAACTTTTTGTTTACTTTAAACTACACAAGGGTCGACTCATGTTTTGCAGGGGTCGAATCTTTGACTGTGTTCCTTGAATAAAACTTATCAAAATCAACTTAAACTTGTCCTTTTTGCTTAGAAGTTGACTCAAGTCTTTCAAACAGAAAACTTTAGACTTTTTTCTGATCTTCATGGACTAGATTAAGATCATTTTCTTTTAGAACATGTCCAATGAGATATTTACGAAGAACTTATGATTTTGCATTGCTTCATTCCTTCTGATTTTTCTTGACTTATAAATCTTCACAATTAGACCAATGTCATTAGTACACAACATGATCTCAAGTGTTTTGTAATCATCAAAATTCATCCTTTAGGGTTGAGATACTTGTTGCAAGGGCATGCTCTAGTCTTTTGTTTGTGAATGTCAAATGGAACATCTGTTGCATGGATTTTATGAATCGTGCATTGAACCTATGATATTTGCTTTTCTTAATATATTTTGTTTGGTTACTTTTAACTAATGTTGTTGTTACAGATATTTTGATTAATATTTGATAAATTAGTAAGTATATATGTTATAGTTAAGAAAATATCATGCAATGAATAGCTGTGCTTGGAATGGTTATTTTGCAGTAGGAAGCATTTAGATCATTCTATAATCATATTAAAATGAGATATGAGTCTTCCAAATCTGATAGGAAGCACTTAAATCATTGTTGTATGTTGACAGGATGGTGATATAGTATCTATTAGCTATAACTCAGACTCATCTGATGAGTTTAATTCTGATTCGAATGATGAGTCACTAAAGATGTTACTTATTATCGACAATAGTAGGCATTATATATGAGAAGTACTTATGTAAGCAACCATGTAAAACATCTCCCTTGACAAGGCATTATCTATCTTCCAGATAGATGTTATGATTTCTTCAAAATAGATGCACATATATTTATGAATTTTTGCAATTTATTGAAGGAGACACAACTCTTGGAAATTTTAAATTTTTTATCTATAAAGGATCATGTTGCAATATTTTGATGATGATATCTCATAATGAGCAAAATCAAGTTATAGTAAAAAGATTTCAATACTCCGGAGAAACCATATCTTGAGACTTCAATAAAGTTCTTCAATAAATATGCATGTTTGGCAAGGAGTTAATTGTTCCTCCTGCTTCCGATACAACTCCTCTTGACTTTCGATTTAATCCTAAATATTATCCATATTTTAAGGCACTTCATTTTTAACCAACAACTTCATAAATTTTGTTATATAATCTCGATAATATTTTGTGCTTTTATCCTTTAAAGAATTGTATTGGAGCTATAGATGGGACACATATGTATCACTAAGGAGCAAATTCCATATCGTGGAAAGAGGATACATCCAACACAAGATATCATTGATGCTTGTGCATTCAATATGCGCTTGTGTGTGTGTGTGTGTGTGTGTGTGTGTGTGTGTGTGTCTTGAAGAGGATGAGAAGGAACTCGAAATGATTCTACAATTTTCTGGAGTGCCTAACAAACCTAGAATGCAAATTTCCATTACTCCCTGAACGTAATACGATATTAACTTTTATTAGTTTTCTTGATAAAATATAAGAATGATGTAAAAAAGTGATTTATATATTCTTGAAATAAGGAAATGGTATCTTGTTGATTTAGGATACCCCAACATGCCAGGTTTTCTATCACCATATCATGGAGCAAGATATTATATAAGTGACTATAGGAGCACAATGAAAACTTACTAAAATGGAGGAGCTATTTAACTATAGACACTCGACCATGTGCCAAGTTATTGAGCGTTGCCCAATTCTCGATGTTATATTGTAACCGCATGTTGTGCTATACATAATTTTATCAAAAATGCATTCTACAAGAGATTGTTAATTTGAGAAATATGAGAGTGGGTAGATAATTATGTATAACCTCAACAAAATAGCACACACAGGAGAGCGTTTAAGTAAAAGCAGCACAAAGGCAAATAGAACAAATGAATGTAGTTCGAGATAACATAATACATAATATATGGCAAAGAGAGAACATGACAAACTAGATAGTATTTGATGTTTCATTTTTTGACAGATGTTTTCACTTTTGTGTGGACATATATCATTACAACACTATTATATTTGCAAAGAATTTTTAGTAGTCACTGACTTTGAATTTAGATTTATTAATCATCTTCTATAAATTTTATATGCATAGTTTTAAATTATAGGTGTTATAGTAGATGAACATATCTTAGAACATAGTAGAGAAATTACAAATATATATAGTTTTTAATTTTTGTTTACCGAAGATGTTTCCATTTTTTTGTTATTAAAAAAACTAACTACCAAACATGTTTCAGCTGTCAAAAATTTTTTAAAAAATAAATTTTCTATTTTTGATTTTTTTTAAAAAGGAAAAGCGATATCGATACCAAGGGCAACCTTAGTCTCCACTCTCAATCGTAACCCTAACCCTAATCCCAATATAACTACTGCTTGGAGGCAAGATATAGAAAGAGAGAAAATGGGAGGGGTGCAACAATGGCTAGAGTGGTAACAAACTCCATGATTATAGTGGATTCGAAAGCTCGAGGTGTATCAATAGCTATGGGAGATGTGAATGGAAAGCGAAGGAGACAGCTTGATTAAAAAAAGATAGGATTGAATGGTAAGTGATGGTATACTAGTGAAGAAGAGATTCATGTAAAAAGAGAACAGATGGTAGTATATTAGCACAAGGCTCAAGAAGAATGCAAAGGGCCAAGGGCTTCTCATGCAAGACATGGGAACAAAAATATTAGATTTCACCAAGTCTCTTTTCCATAGTATTGATGCTTTTCTAGGTATTATAAACTGGTTAAAACTTTATCTAAACATATATTTGGAAATATATTCAGTTGTGGTTTGACATAAACATGGAATTTACTACTCTTCCATGAAAAAACAAGAAAACTGAGATTATCCTAATAGACCCTTAGCATATTCGAATATTGTGGATAAACTAAGATTGTTTGACAATCAATGACCAGTACCTATGCATTCTTAACTTTCTACTTGTTTCACATGGCAATATTTTCTAAGTTTGCTCCACAGCATATTGATACAGTAAGGATCCATGCAGGCATGTATTTAGTTTCACATCAATTATATACATAGTAGATTTTGAATACTTATATAAAGCCAAAGAATGCAAACAACACTTTCTAACTAATCTTTTTGGATGAGGTCATGAATACTTACAAATAGTATCAGAACGAAATCCATGACCTAGGTAGACTAGGAATACTGCGGCACGAGCCTATTTAGGATGGAACATGAGCTGATCATGGTTGGTTGAAATTGATTGAATTTGTATTTTTAACCTAGCAAGAATTCAAAAACTTAAACAAAGAGAGATTGTGTAAGGACGTGTGTAGTTGTGTATAGAGTCCCATATTGGTCATCCAATGGCTAGATCTTGAATGCCCGTACAGGGCCGCCAAAGAACCTGTATAACACCTTTTAGCTAATCTTTTGGATAAAAATCCTCAGTTGTTATGGATTTTTGTACCGACATAATAAATAACCAACCGGTTTGTATGCCATATTGTACAACAGACTCTTAAATTGTTCATTTCAAAATATTGATAGGGATGAGTCTTACAAATCAAATGTTAAGTGGGATTTTCACCGATATTAACTATATCACTAACATAAATTAGTAGAATAATGTGACCATATGCTAATGTATAAAACCAGATCATCTCCATTTCGTACCTGAACTATAGAGGGCCGGTGTTTGGCTATCCATGATTGGCATGACGATCGACCACACTATGGCATGGGGCAGAATATCGTGCCAATCACGGATGGTCTTGCTTGGAGAACCAGCCCTTTCCGGTTTAGATACGAACCTAACTCAAATCCACACTTGAGAATTAAAACAAGCTTGGAATTTCTCAAACTAGGCATGAGGGATATATTTCATACTATAGACAGATAAAAAGGTAAATATACATAACCAGATGGAACTAAAGGGGCCTGAGTGTGACTGCACATAAGCTCCTCTTGAAATTCATTAGTAGGCAGAGGGGAAAAAAAGAAAAAAAGAGATGCACCAAAGTCATCTTGTGGCATGTCTGCTGTCTCCTCATACTTGATGCAATATTCCTGACTGAAGTTTCGAAAAATCGAATGAGCTTTGGGGCGGAGTCATTCGAATCGATCCTAATTTTATAGACCCTTTTACAACTGATAGGGCTTCTATCAAAAGAAGAGAAATGGATAATGAATTCCCAAGTAGCAGTATGCTTCCTCCAAGATAACTTGTATCTCATGGCAGCAACTCAGCTCTTAATTACTATGAAAGGATGCAGAAAATATGAAATTTTGAACAAGATAAACTGACAAATAATACACTCAAAAAAACTGCTTACGCCGACTCAATGGATATAGATTACAAAACTCTGCACGGTGGAAATGCAGAATAAGCGTATGACAAGAACCTGGTCAGTCATGAAGCTACATCAATGTCTTGTAGAGAGGGATGCTGCAGAAAAGGTTTGGAGTCCTTATACATAAAAAGACTAGGAGAAAAAGATCGACAACAGATAGATAAATTTTTCACAATAAGATCATAGCATCAGCAGCCATTGCTTTCAATATTATAGAAAGACCAGAAAAGAAAGGGAACAGGTCAAGAAAAAGGAGGTCAATAATAGTGGATAGATAAGGAGCCGCATTCAAGAATAATCAAGCATAAGATGCACACAAAAAAATATATATTGTAGCTTACCAGAAAAGAAAAATATATTGTGGGAAAATAGATGTTGTGCAGTAAGATCATAACTCCAACAAGGACACTCAGGGCTGTATCCAAGGAAGAAGAAACCATAGACCATTTCCCTTCATGTAATGGTAGAAAACTTCAACTTTATGACGAAAATGGCGATGTATATTGTATGAGGGCGACATAGGAATACGACTCTTAATAAGAAAATACACCTAATGGCATTGGTGGAGGTACAAGACTTAAGTAAACAACATGGAGAACTGCATCAACCTAACACTACTTTGAAAAACAAAAACTGAAAGAAAATACAGAGCAATTACGTGTTATGTTAGGTTAGGGTTTGCACTCAGCAACACCATGTTACCAATGTGCATGAGGGTAAGAATGATGACATGAGCTAGTTTCATTGGCGAGAAAACGCCAAGACACAAGAGAGATACCTGCCACTGATTTGGGATTGGAAGAGCATGACTGTGGCATCAAACTGAACTCCAACCATGATAATAAAGTCTCGATAAGTCATCTTAGAGGGATTTTACTTAAAGTAAATGAATGTTAACTAAAAGAAGAACAATTGCCCATTGAAAAATGATATTGTTTCCATTCAAATGGGAATAGAACCGCCAACATCAAATGATCAGCTTGACTGCTTAGCTAGTATTTCAGTAAGCCTAGGCAGACTATTTTATCCTTGTATTGAAATTACTAAGTTCTATATATTCACCCCCCCCCCCCCCCCCCCCCAACAAAAAAAAAAAAAAAAAACCCAAATAATATTTAAAAAAAAAAAACAGAAACAAGTTCAGTATAGTTAATTCAGATTAAAATGATCTCAAGCACATGATTGCCCTCTTAACTCCCACTAAACATACCATATGGACACCAAAGAACAATTAAAACTTTTAATTTGCATCATGGCATCTTTATTCTTCATGTAGCAAATGATGTGAGTCAAGTGTGACATTTGTGTTTAATTTTTTTCCCGGAAAGATAAAATTTGGGAGATTGAAAAGCAAAATATTGCAGATCACCAAGCCAACCACATTCCAGGTAACCACCACTATTCATATCTTCATTTTCCATACTGAGTGGAAAAAAAAAAAGTTTTATTCAAAAGTGTTTGTGTTTGGAATTTAAAATGCATAAATAATATTTCAATAACCGCGATAGCATTATAAAATATTAATGTATGTTGATCATAATGTGTTTCTCTTTCATCCACAGATGCACCTTCCATGCTTCAACCTCAGGAAACTTGGAGTCCCAATTAGTTCTTTTACTAATGTGGAAATGTAGGAACCTTTTCATATCATGGGAGGTCGAATGAACACTCAGGAGTAACAGTGGAAGAAAGTACTCAACATAGCTCATCTTCCACATAACTTTTTAGACTTCTAAAAAGCACAAGAGTCTCAGTGACCAACTGTAAGGACCACTGCATCCTTTCCTGCCTCTAATATTAGACACTCAACTCGGCTACCTCCCTCCATGTAGAAGATGTAATTGAGAAGAGGGGGAAGGGAAGAAGCAGCTAAAATGTCAATATCTCCTTCTGTAAGATCTCACTTCTCTTGTACATAAAAAAAGGGAAGAGAAGTGAATACCTACCACTATCAATTAGCATTTGAAGCACCTTGTTGATTACCATTAGTGCGTATCTTCTCTCGCCAATTCTCTCCCCACAATTTCGCCTCTGCCACTGCTCGCTCCCGATCAAAATCCTTGTTCAAGGTCCCAACAACCACCCTTGGAGCATCCTCTCTTTCTTCTACAAATTTCTGGCCAGACCCTCCACCTTCCTCATTCTTCGCCAGTACTTTTCCACATCCTCCTTGATGGCTTCTTTCATGATGTTCCCTGCCAGATCTGTTGTTAGAGACATGCAATGCATTAGGGTCATAAGCCTGGGATGCCAGGTAAGAAAGAGCAGTGACAACATCCGCGATAAGAGGACGGGAGGCAGCTTGTTCTTGGATGCACATGGATGCCACTGCAAGGGCTTGGTAGATCCCCCGCATAGGGTACCGTCCTTGCAGCTTTGGGTCAGCTAGTTTTGGGAGCTTTCTTCGATCATTGAACATGAGCCTTGCCTGTGAAGATACAAATACTAGTGAACTACTTTAATCTCAAGTGTGAACATCATACATTACTTGGACACTAATCTAAGAATATATATTCAAATGATATATTGAGAAGCACACTCAGCTTATTTTATGATGGTGTCGTAAAGCTTCACTTATTTCCTTAAAAACATAGAACATACAAAATTCAGATTATATTTTCACCCCAAAGAACCAGATGATTAATTTGCAGTTCCTTACACATTGCTCAGCTCTGCATCACTTACGCCACCTGTGGACAATTGCTAAAGCAGTATGCACCTTTTACAAATTGTAGGGCAGACATTTAAGGTATCAAAATCACATTAGAGTCAAATTTTTCCTCTTATGCTGTTGGATTAATAGTCAATTCTAAGTGTCAAATATGGATGCAAATATTTATGCATATTTGAATTTTCCCTCTTTACTTTCTTAAGAGATATGCTCAAGTGACAACTATGTATTAATAGAAATATGTGAAACTAGGTAAAATTGGAGTTATATGTATGGAAAAGATGAGTTGCTCTTTATGCAAATTTGCATTAATATTTTCATTGTATCAGTGGAATGATGAGATACAGGCCCCAAAGAGTACAAACCAAATTAGTCCTTTTTTCAACAATTGCCTGAAAATTGTAATTAGAAATTCCCAGACTATGAGATGGAGTCTGAAAAGTGAAAATATAGCATTCATTAGTTTGAAATTCGAAACCAAATCATAACTATAAGAAGATAAAAATGCTTACCCATGAAACAAGATTCTGTTCTCCATGTGGTCTAGTGCTATCAATGGCCCTCCGTCCGGTGATCAGCTCCAAAAGTACAACACCAAAACTGTATACATCAGACTTAACTGTTAATTGTCCAGTCATAGCATACTCTGGGGCACAATACCCATAGGTACCCATCACTCTCGTTGATACATGAGATTTATCGCCAACTGGGCCAAGTTTTGCGAGCCCAAAATCTGAGAGCTTTGGGTGAAAACCCTCATCCAGTAGAATGTTGGATGATTTGAAGTCTCTATAAATAACAGGGGGATTTGCCTTATCATGGAGATACTCCAACCCTTTGGCTGCACCTGTAGCAATCCTCATTCTCGTATTCCAGTCTAGTGGTTCCTTGTCAGGCGGCAGGTCTGTAATCATCCAACAGCTCCAATTACCAGAGTACTAGATTATTTGATCTTTTGAAAATGAGAAGCCTTTTGTTACAATTTAAGCAGAAGATAATATATTTTACTACTTGATCATAAACAATAAGATATAGTATATTGTCTGCTATGCATCCACATAGTATAGCAGCATCCTCATTCGTGAGGAACTGTGAATGCATCAAGAAGTTTGGCGACAACGCAAGACACTACTAAAATCTGAATTTCAAGCACATGTGATACTGCAAGCTTCATGAGAAACTAGATTTTGATGGACATGTTATGTATCATCAAGTGCAAATTCTTGGTTGATTCAGGTTATGTGGTCCACCAACAGATAAGCATCATTATTGTCCTCCTCTTGGAGCCAGTCAATAGCCTTGCTTGGTCACATCTAGAAATCCAGATAAGGCGTGTTCCTAAAGATCCTCTTTATCCAATATTTTCTTGCAAAAACTGGATATGATTTGTCACTAAATCATCAGATTCATGTGTTGTTACTTAAGATACAAATTATAAAGATGTCACCAAAGAATACCACAAGGAATTGTTACACTAGGGAAGTAAAAGATCTGTTCAAGTTTGATTTAACCAAACTTGCGGTCGATGATATCTTTCTTTTTTCTTCCAATTACTAAAACAATAGCAGCAATCCAAAACTGAGGAAATAATTCAAATCATAGAAAAAAGAAAGCCAGAAACCCCTCTACTCATATGGCACACATCAGGGTTCCTAGTGGATATCTCCCATAGCTGATTAAAACCAGGACTTTCAACACATAGACGGGGCTAGACTCTAGGTCCCTCACTTAAATCCAAACTCAAAATTAAAAGATTCCATGAATCTTCCTTGCAGTCTGGAAAATTTTCATGGTAAAATATGATAGTAAGCCCTTTTAAAAGAGACCGAGCGGATTATACTTGTGAAAAACATAAAGCTCATTCTGAATTCACATTGAAACTCATGTCACAACTACAGCAAAATCAAATGATTCTTTACAAACAAATTTCAAAGTTATCTCAGATAGTCCCTTTAGACAATGTAATTTTTGATGGTCAAATTCTTTAAGAAAAAAGTTTGAAGATATCAAGTATCAAAATTTATTTGACGAACATAAACATGTATAGCAAGACAATAGCTCCACCTTTTGCTGTCTTAAAATCATAAAGGATCCAGATCGATTCCAACATATTGTTTCATATCTTAAATTAAGAAAAAAAATATTCACCTTCATTTCCATAAAAAAATGTTGCTGTAAAGGTGATTTTCTCATATAACGAATTCATTGAGAAGTTTAGAGCAAGATGAAGAGCACACACATGAATGCTTTTAGAAAATCATATGATAGAAAATAAGAGAAGGTGTTTCCTAGTGATGGATGAAAATCATGTTGAATCTGTTATGTATTGGAGATGTTTGAAGATAATTACGTTGGAATATTACTCAGCAAACAAGGTAGCTACAGAGGAAGCGAGAACAAATTGAGATAAGCTTTAAGAAGCCAATTTTACTCGTTAATTGGCATATGCTCTCAAATCACTGGTTCTTTAAGTTCCCATAAGATGCCCTTGGGTGCACGTGCAGATGATATAGAGTCGGTTGCTATGAATAAGGGTGAACACTAGCGAAGAAACAGAAGGAAATTCCAACTGGAAAAAGGTTCAAATCAGTTTACAATGCAGGTAGCGTAAAAGCTATGCAAACATTTATAAACTAAAGGATATTGTTTGATTTGAGGAACAAGAAATTCCTCAAGCATATTACTTCACAACCTTAGATCTATCAAATAAAAATGGTTTATGTATATGACTCAAACAGGATGAAATCAGAATGGATGAATTAAAGGTGTCACTAAAGTGTCAGATAGTCATTAATAGCACTTGAGCAAAAAATGTGTAAGCCAACAAAGAGGACATATGAGCATAATGAGTGTGAGCTAAAAAAGTTAAGGTTAAGGTGTACTACAATGACTGACAAATCAAAAATATGTGAAATGGAGGACATTTTAGAGTATTACATCAAATAAGGTGTTTGAGATTTAATATAAAGATAGATGGAAATGTTTGCTCTAGGTTATCAGCACCAGGGTCAGGGAGAGAGTTTTCTGTCTGGTTAGTCCAAAGAAGAGATCAAAGAAGACTTGGATGAACAAAGTGCAAAGAGATTTGGAAGAGGAAGGAAAAAAAAAAAAAAAGAACAAATTATATGTAAGAAAATTTGGCATCGCATACAAACAAAATGAAACAGTACATGTCGTGCAAAAAAGGCTTATATGTTAATAATGTCTACGTTCAAGAATGAAATATAAATCACAAGATTAAAATGTAAGCCTTTGTTGCACAAATTAGTGGAAAAGATACAATTAATGCATTATATTTTGGTCAATCCAGAGATTCATATCCCAATGGCATGGGCACGTCCGGACAGTATTGTAACATTCCAAATGAAGGAACAGTACCCAAATGGATCAGGATGTTTTGGCTATCTCGATTGTTACCGGTCAGGATATCAGGGACACTAGATTGGTCGCTCGATACCAACTGGGAGAGTGGGTCTCACTAGGGAAAGAGAGAGAGAAAAGGAAAAAATGTTGTCTCGATACCTTATTGGGATGCCTTCCATCCCAAGTGTCAAGACAAAGGCATCCCTTTAGCATACCGACCGGGATGGGTATTGGTACCTTGACTTGAATCCTATTGGTCAATCATAATAAATACTGGTACCAAAACTTGAATCCTTTGGACAATCATTATAATCATCCTGCAGTCTGCTGCGTATCAGACCATGAACCCAAATACTTGCAGAAGAAACATCAATTTGCACAAACATGTGATAAATTATGCATGGATATGTATATGTACACTAATATAAAGTAAGCAAGGCCACAACCACCTCTGGTAGCACGACAGAGGGGATTTCTAGTATATCTCCGAAAAGTTTTGAAAAGATGGACCTTAATTCAATGATGCTGTCAATTCCTACCTATTATAAATTGACACTAATAACCAACTGGAAACATACAATAGGACTGCATGATCCAGTTAAAGCAAAGACAAACATGCATTTATCATATGGCAGACAAATTTATACACTGCCTACAAGTAATCAGAAATAAGGAGTGCCTTTTTGGTGAAAAGAGAACCTAGATCCTAGAGAATGTAGCTCTATAGTCTAACAGGCTCAATTTGATGCCTGCACAGGGGTGGAGACAGGGGTCCTGGGGGACTATGTCCCCCATAAGGTTCAAAACTGCCCTGCTTCTAAAACATGCCACAGCTTCTTAGTTACATTCCTCTACCCAACCACTTCAATCCACCACCAACCACCTTAGACGCACAAAAAAAAAGAGCAAGAAAGGAAAAAAGAGGCAACACTAGTCCCATGGCCCCTCACCATCCAGTACTCCTGCTAAGATTGCTTCCCCGCTCAACAAATAACATTCACATCCAATTCAAAATCAAGTACCTCTTCTTTATTAAATTCTTTGAGCGTGCCATCGCATGGCCACTTACTAGAGTGCGATGATCTGAACGAAAATTGCTTCCATTGAACTATTAAAAGAGAGTAATTAAACTCCTGCAATAAGTAATAGATTCTCTTTGGTCTAGAAATAAGGACAAATTTGGTCAAGCATGGATGTGAAGGAGAATAACAGGTTATTGGCAGTTGTTATAGGAGAGAGATTATTCTCTCATTTACATCATTTATTTATTCTTTCCCTATTAAACTTAAGCACTGCTACTGTATTTGTTTAATGCAGTGGGCTCTCTACATCTGTATACACATTTACACAGAGACCACATATAATTTACTCTTGGCACGTTACTTAAATCACTTTTAACATATATCTCTCATTTTATCATACTAATTCTTTATGTTTTCTCTCTTTAATAGGGCTTTGTTTTTCTTTTTGTATTTGTTTTTATAATTTTATTTTTTATAACTTGTATGCATATATAATCTTAGCAATATCATAAACAAATCACTTACATAGATAATTATCCTGAGAGATATTCATGCTAACATTACTTATTTGTTGACTTTGGCAAAAATATGTGAGATTTGTTGTTTTATTTTCTTTACTATCATAAAGTTTAGTAATGCAAAGGGTTGAAAAACCAAAAGAATTAAAAAAAAAAAAAACACCTGCAAATTTGTGATAGCTTTTTTATAAAAAAAAAGGCTATGTCAATCACTAATATTTGAAATAGATTGGACTAGAATTTATTGCATATTTTTCATAATCTACTATGTTTGCCAACCCACCACCCACAGAGAGAGAGAGAGAGAGAGAGAGAGAGAGAGAGATCCGAGCCCTGCCCTTGTGCCTGACCTCCATATTTCAAGTATACACTATCTAATCTTTCTGTTTACACAAAAGATAGTGCAACATGATTAGATATATAAAACATCCCCTTCAAATTAAAGAGTTAAACTGCATTAACTTCAAATCAGTCAGTAGCTGTTCAATCTGTTATCCAAATCCTCCTGCTTAGCAGCAAGAATAAGAACTTAAAAGTGTCTCTAGATGAAAACTGACTGGGCTCATATATGTGCAATGTCATGTATCACAGGTGCATAGAGATTAGTGATTTGGTCGTGCACAGATGCCTGACAAAGAGAAAGAAATGGGTAAATCCTAAAAAATATCTGAACTCGGACACACAAACTTATATCACGATGAATTTTGTTGCCTCCAACATGATACAGCATTTTATAACATGCCTTTGAGCTGAGTCCAATTCTCTTAATTTTATCTAATATGCATAACTTTTAAAGAAAAGAAGAGACCCTGGGTCATCATGTAGGCAAGGAAAACTCCTAAATGTCTATAAACTGACAAAATGATGTTAGGGGTTTGGAGACTCTCTCAGCTATTGCGTAACTTCTTTGTCATCTCTTTTTGATTGCACAAAAGACCAAAAAACTTGATATCAGAAAGCCACAAAAGCATGATTCAATCATGAGATGACAATATATTTATAGTTTAGGAACTAGATATTTAGCCTTTTGTTCGTAATCTTCAAAATTGTAACACTGAACAAATTAAAAAAGAATAATAAGAATTTGAAAATAAATTTTAAAAAAAAAAGAGTGCTGTCCAAGAGAATACCAAAAAATATGCATGAAGATATATTTTATTCCACATGGTTGTACTCAACCAACTTCTAGCTTCTTAGGTGCCGGATAGAGGAAGATTAATAACTTTTGAACTAAGCGAAGAAATTTAAACACAAATGCAAGTCTAGAGACCATACCAAATAAATGATCTTCCAAAGATCCCAAGGGCATAAATTCATATACAAGAAGGCGTTGATCTCCATCAGCACAGTAACCAATTAAATTTACAAGATTAGGGTGATGCAATAAGCTGAGCATGAGAACCTCGACAAGAAATTCTCTGTTCCCCTGAAGTCCATTTTTATCCAACTGTTTCACAGCTACAACCTGATGGTATAAGTATGCACACCCATCATTAAATGTATCAATCTAATTCCATCTTGCAGAATCATAAAAAAAATTTGACATGTGCACATACAAAATCCTTTTCCAATGTCTATATGCATTTTCTATTTGCTTATAGATTTTGATACCAAATAAAGCAAATACAAACAAAATCCTTTCAATTGCAAAATCCTTTCTATTTGCTTATAGATCTTGACATGTGCGCATATAAAATCCTTTCAATTGCAAGAAACAAAATGAAAGCTTCTTATGTTAAAGATGATGATGACCTTGCCAATGCTCTCTATGTACCCCTTGTAGACCCTGCCAAATCCCCCTTCCCCTATAAGGCACTCAGGTCTGAAATTCTCCGTGGCAGCAGCAAGCTCCCGAAAAGTGAACGTCTGTGCCTCAATAGTAACATCAGACCCATCCTTCCGATTCTGTGTTTCCCTTTCTGATTCTGAGTTGTTTTTAGACCTCAGACTATCAGCAACTGTAAATCCATTAAACATTAAAAGAACATAAGCTAAATTGTGCCGGAAGTAAAATCTCATTCAACAGTTTTAGCATTCTAAGACCTTAAAGAAAAATTCTCAACTCCATTATAGATCAGAGGGAGGGGAGAAAACAATTAAATCTACACCAAACAAACCTGGAAGTAGATAACTGTTTCCTCCAACACCCATAAAATTTGTTACTTATACCAGCCAACAAAAAAGATTAGAACTTTGAAACATTTGAAAGTTGACTGTATAAAAGTCATAGCTTATACAAGCCAACAAAAAAACAAAACTTTAAAACGGTTTCTAAAATTCCTCCCATTCAGTCATTCAAATAAGATCAAAGATCAAGAGAGTAATCAAAATTTGTGTGAATTTTTTTCAAAAAGACAAATCTTTGCGGTTCTTCCTTCTCTAGTGATCCATCGTAAAAAACAACCCACGGCTAACCAAATCATAGTTTGAGAAAATTTCGGCGCCCCAGATCAAAGTACAACGAAAATCCATTAATTTTACGATCCCAGATATCCAGATTGGATCCAACCATAGAAAAATTCAATTACAAAAAAAAAAAAAAAAACGCTCCAACTAACCCCAAGATACTCGGTCCACACGGGGAGGGACCATGGGCTGCTCCTCCCTTTTATCGTCCCTCCCGTCCCCGGTGTCCAATACCCCCCCATCGCTCGAATCGAAGCAGGGGAAACAACCCATCAACCTGAGCAACCTAAGCTCGAGGGAAAACCCCTAAATATCGGATTTTTCCATCCAAGCTTCTCCCTCCTCGCCCATTTTCTCCACTAAATAGACTCTGCGCATCAAAGTTTATCGCTTTTTTTCCACCGCCGCCGATCCAATCCAAGTTATTCGAAGGAATGGATAGGCAAAAGAAAGGGGAGGGAGGAGGGAGGAGGCGGGGGTGAAGCGCTTGGCTTCGGAACGAGGTGAACAGTGGGAGGGAATGTATATAAAGACGGCAAGATTTTTGCCGAATTTAGTGAAATTAATGTGGGCATCCATATGGTGTATCCTTTCCAAATCTGATGCCTAAAAACAAAAAGGATGGGGTATGGATATGCCAAATCTGAGCGAATTACTCGCTTATGTGGTAAAATTAAAAAGAAAGTGGTCGAGACAGCGTTAGACAGCCACCAGCGTCTCCCACGTGCGACACACTCGAGATGCGAAAAGATTGCTATATTCTGCCTTTGCAGCACCTTAAAGCCACTTCTTTAATAATTTGTTAAATCTATGCTATTAATAGTGTGAAAGGCATGAAATTGGACAAGATATGGCCGACTTCGGAACAGTGGAAGCAATTCTCCGTTCTTATCCTGATGCTTTAGTTAGTAAAATCAATTAATATCTCATCTATCAGTAATATACTTTTGCTAGAAAGCTATCTAATCCAATGAGCCCAATGCAAAATAGTTGAAACTAAGACCTATGCGAATTCATTCTTCATTAGAGAATTGGAAGATAAAATATAGAAGAGGTGTGTTGGGGATTTTCTTAACAAATACAAGCATCGTAAGGCCCATAATCTTAATATGAGAGAGGAAGAGAGAGAGAGAGAGAGAGAGAGAGATTATTCTTTTGATCTCTCCAAAAATGTTGTGCTTCTCACATGTAAAACATTAAAATGATTTCTTTCAACGCAAGAAAGATGGTATTGTCCCAAACCATCTGAGCGTGCCGAACCATATCAGCATGGTTCCAATCCTCAGTTCAAAAAATTTAGCGGCAAAGGAGAGGGAGAAAAGGAGGAAAAGGAGAGAGGAAGGGAAAGGGAGAGAAAGGAAAGGAGGCAGAGAGAAAGTTCGAAAGCCCTCATCTTCTCTGTAGCTCCTTCGCATGCCGCAAGGGTTGCGCTTGTTTCAAAATAAAATAGGGGTGGAGCCCTAAATTTTTTTTGAAATTTTTTAAGTTTTTTTGACTTCACTTAAGAATATTTAAAAAAAAAATAGGGCTCCCGCCCCACCCCCCCCCCCCCCCCCCCCCCCCTCTCTCCCCTTCCTTCCTCTCTAGCTCTAGCTTTGTCACTTGGCTCGGAATGCCATAGAAATTATTTTTTTCCGATATGCCGCTCTACAAGCAAGGAGCGCTATGAGCAGAGAGAGAATGAAGTGGGCTTTTGTAATGCCAGAAGTTTTATTTTAATAACAATTATCGATATGCCACTTACTAAGATCATCATTTATAATTAATGCTATCGCGGAAATACTCCCCATGGTATATCCAAAATAAGGGGCTAGAAGATACTTTTTGATCAATAGCTACATAAGCAAATATTACATTTTGCCCATGTTTATTGAAAATTGTATCCGTGGCTACTGTTGTTTTGCTAGTCTGTCTGTCCCTAATAATGAATTCTCACTGACTGTAGCCTATCCTATAGGAATCATTGAATATCATTGAATCAATAGCACTTAGGGTTGAAAACGAATCATATACGGATCGGATATTGATATATCCATATTTGTATCCATACTTTTTAACGAATACGGATATGGATACGGATATTAAACATACATCAAAATTAATATCCATATTTATTTTAAACAGATACAAATATAAATTGGATATTAGTATTAAACGGATATCAAAATTAATATCCATATTTGTTCTAAACAAATACAAATATAAATCAAATATTAAGCATATACATATTTGTTATAAATGGATACGGATACGAATCGGATATTAAATATATCTACATTTTTTTTAATCGAATACGAATATAAAATTAGATACCTTTTTGGATATTAATCAAATTTGAACAAAATTCAAGGATGAAAACTAGCAATAAAGATATGATCATAAAGAAAAGATTCAATTAAAAAAATATAATTTTAAGAAATATTTATCAATAATAAAAACTAATAATTTCATAAAGGATATATCGCTCAAGGTTGCTCATCAGTAAAGTAGATAGGATCTATGGTGTCTCCAAGACATCTCACGATTGTCATCAGTTGCAGTCGTTGGTTGCCATCGTCTGCTGAAAACTAAAAAATAGACGAACCTTCAAAATTCTAGTTGCTTGAAAACGATGAAGAGGAAAAAGGGATAAAATGGAAGAATGAGATATTTGAGCCTTTTAGGCATACAAGGTGATTCAAAAGATTTTATTCGAATCGGGTATCTATATTCAGATTACTATCTTAAGTGACGGTCATCCAATATCTCGGTTGTTTATCTTGGTTCCTTTTAGTTTAGGTTTAGTTAATCACTTAATTGATTTTTTTATTTAATTTAACTTAAACTCCTTCTTTTTACTTACCCTTATTATTTGGATCTCAATCTAGAAAAATCAGGTGTATCTGCATCCATATATGTAACCGGAATATTTTTGAACTGACTATCTGAATCTGTATCCAGATCCGGTCGAACTAAAAAGTAATATCCGAATCCAATCCAAATTGGATACAAAAATGAAAATAATCGGATATAATCCAACCTGCTTTCAACCCAAATAGTACCCCTGTCAGTACGAGAGGTGTACCATATCATACCATCGTATAACCAATATAGATTTCGTTACCGATAGAGCCAACCTTGTTCAAAATGTATATTCAATTTTTTTATTTTTATAACACTATAATCAAAAATAAATCTCATATGCATATCTAAAGCTCATTTTTAATTAACACTATAATCAAGGATAAATCTCCTTTGCATATCTAAAGCTGGACGTGGATATTTTGATTGTCTTGCTTTGCCATGTAACACCATGTAATTGTATCTTCAATAAAATCTGTGCTAATTTATAAAATGTGAGTTTTAAATTATAGAATATTCCATGTAAGATTTCATAATTATTTTTATACCAAAATTCCTTAACTTCAACATTGTAGTTTTATCTGTCTTATTTTCCTTTTTCTCTTTTCCTTGAAGCCATCTACACCACTGATCTAATTTCATGGTATGCAGGCTTCTATACTTTAAATATTCCTAATCTCCCTCTAGATGCACCACCATTTAACTATTATTGTTGCAATCTTTTTGGGTACGCTTCTCATAGGCAACTTGTAATTGTACAGCTTTCTTGTTCTTAGTCCTTCCAACTCTAAGCATCTAATCACATCTTCTCTTTGATAACTTGATTGGTGAATTGCCCTGACTATTTATAGTATTAGTTGATATAAGGTATGAACAGTCAGGTTCCAAATACCAGGAGGCTTCAAATCTTCTTGTGGAGATAAAAGGAGAATGACAAAATCCATATACTCAGATCAACAATAGTTAAGATTGTAACAGTGTTAACTATGCTATTTCATTTTTATGTTTAATGAAAATTTCATATACTAGCACCAGAAATGAGCTTGGCATTAAGATTGCCAACTAGTTTTGAGATTTTCCATAATATTAACATGTTTCAGCTTAAAACAATTGTTTCTTTTTTGAAGTTTTGTAGACATATATATATATATATATATATATATATATATATATATATATATATATATATCAGGGTAGACTTAACAAACAAAAGAAAAATACTGTGAATTCTCTCAAAAAAGAAAAATATGTTATCTTTTATTTATAATGGACCTAGGTTACATCAAATTAGGCCACTTTCCACCAACAAATTAGGCATTGCACACGGATTTATGCATTTGTCAAAAGCCCTCATTGTAAAGTTGACGGCATATGGTTGTTAAGAAAGAGAAAAAAACAAACTTGCCCAAAGTCCTGGTTTCACATAGAAAAAATGTAAAAAGTCGTTCTGCTATGGGTGGTTGATGCCCAAATCCTTCTTGATCATGATCTGACGACTAGGAGGCATAGAGGGTGCAAATCAATCTACTTGGTCCATAATGGTGGAAGACGAAGCACCAATCGGCTGTGGAAAGTTAAGGATCTGCACACAAAGAAGAGAAATATCTGCCAAGATGGCTCCATCGGGTCTCATCTAATGCTTAAGTTAGGCAAGGCTTTAAAATAATAACAAGCAATAGCAAGAGAATAAAAATCATTAGAGTAGAATGATTTTTTTGGATTATTAGGCCTTGAGTGCCTTGCATAAAGTGTTCAATCTGGAATGCTCGACCTGAAGGTTAGCCTTGGCCTTTAGGAGATCAGCCGTTGGGAGCTCAACTAACAAAGACTCAACCATTGGAGGCTCGACCATCAAGAGCTGGGCCATAGGAGGCTCTGTCTAGGAGTGCTCGGCTCGGGGGCTCGGCCTAAAGTGCTTAGCCTAGAGTACTTGACCTTAGAGCTTAACCTAGAGTTCTCGACATGGAAGTTCGGCTAGGAGGCCTGGATTGCTCGACCTTAGAGCTTAGCCTAGAGTTCTTGATGTGGGAGTTCGGCTAGGAGTGCTTAACCTAGAGTACTCAACCACAGAGCTCGACCTAGAGTGCTCGACTTAGAATGCTCGACCTAGGAGCTTGGCTTGGAGTGCTCGGCCTGGGGTGCTTGGCTTGGAGTGTTAGGTTTGGAGTGCTCGGTCTGGAGTGCTCAGCCTAGGAGCTCGACCTGGAGAGCTCAATCTGGAGTACTCGGCATGGGAACTCAGATTAGAGTGCTCATCCTAGAGTGTACGACATGGGAGCTCGGCCTAGTTTTGGTCGGCAATCATACACCTCATGTGCATGATGCTCATATATCAGTGGCATGGAAGCGCGGCCTCCAACAAATCATATCATGGTCTCCAACGATGTAGGTTCTCTAAGCATAGTGCTAGTGTCTTGGGTGGTGCGGAAGGGAGGCCTCCACGGAGTTGCATCATGGTTTGTAAGGGCATGCATCCCATGCAAAGAGATAGCTCAGCCTAGAGCTTGGTAGCTTGGTCTCGAGCTCGATAGCTCCACCTAGAGTGCTCGATCTAGGAGCTCAGTTTAGGAGCTTGGCCTAGAGTGCTCGACATGGGAGCTCACTTAAAGTGCTCGATGTGGGAGCTCGGCCTGAACTGCATAGTATGAGAGCTTGGCCTAAGGCTCAGTAAATCGGCCTGGTTCTAGTTGGCCTTCTAGTCAATGATCGTGCATCCCATGTGCATGGCGCTCGTGTCTCGGGTGGCACAAAAGGGGCCTCCAGGGACTCGTATCTAAGGATGCAGGTCCCATATGCATGATTCTCGTGTCTCGAGTGGTATAGATGGACGGCCTCTAGGGTTTTGCAACCTAGTCTCCAAGGATGCGGATCCAATGCAGAGAGATGGAGGCACTGGGGGGAGGTCGTGTAAGAGGAGTCAGGCGTAGAGGTAGCCATGAAAGCTTGAGAGCCTCTCTATAGGAGCCTCTCATCATGAGAGATTGAGAGTCTCTCCTTAGGAACTTCTCGCCATATGTGCTTGGAAGCCTTTGATCATTCCTTCATCCCCCCCTTTGGGATCTCTTGGCCCTATTTATATACTGGGGGAGCATAGATCCATTATGATTTGGAGGCAGAAATTAAGAGATTGTTGTACCAACTCCTTCCTTATCTGGATTCAAATCTATCGTAATCTCCATTCTTATTTGGACCCCTCAAAGAATTTAAATTTTTTCAAATTCAAATCTTTTCGAAATACTTGCCACTTATTAACTCATGATAGGCAAATTAGTTTTAGGCCACATCATATGGTCCCCACTTCTGAGTCTGAGGTATTTTTTTCAGCTCGGACAAAGGAAGTAGTCAAATTAGTCAACTGTAGGCAAGTTCGAGGTCATATTTTCTTGCCCATCTTTTAAAGTTATAGGTCGAGAGTACGACTAAGTGCGCACACTTTGGTTAGTCTAGGCCATTGAACCTTTTTAATTTTGAGTGCTCCCGGTGTTGACCTTTTGTTCTAAGAGCTGTTAAGCTCGAATCTACGACCCATATAGCGTTAACTCTTCGGCCAGCTATAGGTTGGCCTACTTGAGAGATTATCCTACTAGGTGCTTGCCCCCAATTTGTAGCTTTGCTACACCAAGGTGGAGGGCTTCGATCTTTTAGGCTAGCCTAGTTTGAGGAGGTCAGCTAGTTCATCAGATCTTTGGCATTTCCACCTAGGCTATCTCAACCTAGAGAGATTGGTTAGCATGCCAGATCCTTAGTGCGATAGTCGGCATCTCCACATGAGCCATTTTGATCAAAATAGGTTAGTTAGCTTGCCATATCTTCAGTGCGAGAGCCGGTTCCTCCACCCGAGTTGTCTTGACTTGGAGAGGTTGATAAGCTCGTCAAGTCTTTAGCTTAGAAGCTGGTAAAATAGAAGTGTTGCCTCCACAAAAGCTCTCCAAAAAACTTTCTTGCCACGTAGATTCGCAAGTCGAGGTTGTTTGATGGCTCGTCCAACAAATGGAGGTATTCTCCCTTGAAACTCTCCAACGAACTTCCTAACGGAGCCTCAGGCTCGGTAGCTCAGCCTCAAGCTCGGTAGATTGGCCTAGGAGCCCTTCCTAAAGTGCTCGCTCTAGGAGCTTTACCTAGAGTGCTCAGCCTAGTGTGCTTGGCCTAAAAACTTGGCCTAAGAGCTTAGCCTTGAGTACTCGGCATGGAAACTCGAACTAGAGTGTTTTGCCTGAAGCGGTTGGCATAGGAACTCGGCATGAAGTTTTTGGCATCAGTGCTTGACCTAGAATGCTCGGCCTAGGAAGTCGGCCTGGGGCTCAGTAGCTTGGCCTAATTCTAGTCGGCCTTTTTCTCGGCAGTCGTGCATCCCATATGCATGGTGGTCATGTCTCATGTGGCACGGAAGAGCAGCCTCGAGAGATTCGCGTCCTAGTCTCAAAGGATGTTGGTCCGGTACACACGGTGCTAGTGGCTTGGGTAGCACTGAAGGGCAGCTTCCAAGAACTCGCATCCTGGTCTCCAAAGATGCAAGTCTTGTATGCATGGTGCTCATATCTTGGTGGCATAGAAAGGTGGCCTCCAAGGACTTGCATCCTAGTCTCCAAATATATAGGTCCTATATGCACGACGCTCGTGTTTTGGATGGAATGGAACTACGGCCTCCAAGGACTCACATCATGCTCTCCAAGGACGTGGGACTTGTGTAGAGAGATGGCAGTGCTGGAGGGTAGTCATGGAAGAGAAGTCATGTATAGAGGTAGTCGTAAGAGCTTGAGAGCCTCTCCGTGGGAACCTCTCGCCAAAGGAGCTTATCGCCATAAGAGTTTAAGAACCTCTTCTTGAGAGCTTCTTACCATCTGTTATTGAAAGCCTCTAGCTGTTTTCTCCTCTCCCCTTTGGGATCCCTTGGTCCCATTTATATAGAGAAGAGAGCATGGATCCATTATGATTTGGAGGCAAAAATCAAGGAATTGCTGTGACCTTCTTCTTTATCTGATCAAATCTATTGTAATCTCCTTCTTTGTTTGGACTCCACCAAGAATACAATCTTTTTCGAATTCAATTTTTTTCAAAATGCTCACCATGTATTGACCCATCATAAGTGGGTTAGATTAGGCCAGGTGAGGTGAAGAGCATGCTATCAAGTTGATCAGTTGGAATTTGGGAAAACTTCAATTAGGAACGAGTGATTCAAGTGTCTAAAACAACATTGTGTACATAAATTAAATGGTCACTACTTTGTTAGGTATAAATCAAGGTGAGATTGATGTTATGTATGAATTTATAGTTGTGGACCATGTAATGTACCAAGTGGGATATCCAAAGTAGGTTTTATAAAATAGTTATTCAACTGAAGTAGGCTGCCTAAAACCATTGAAGTATGTGCCATTGCATTAGAGTCAAAAGTTATGGCAAAACGATAAAGTTTACAAAATGTTTCACTAATCTTGTCTTTGATAGGCATAAGAATATTTAGGAGAGCAATTCTATGCAGCACCAATTATTCACCATTCTATTTATTAGCCAACATAGCATGAGTGGATTGGTGCAGTAGATAGGGAGCTTTTTAAAAACTTCTGTTGTAAAATATGTTCAGATGAGTCTATAGATCGAGGGTAGACCATCCTTATTGATTTCGAGGTGGAGGATATGGAAGTAAAAAAAAAGGTCCCAAAGAAGAATAGGCCAGTCTAGGATCAACTAGCAGCAACTATTTGCTGGGTAATTTGTCAAGAGACGAACCAAAAGAAATCTTCAAAAGTTGTAATTTCCATCAAGCTCTTTTTCATTTTAATGACCAGGGATGTCTTTGTAATGATAGTTATCCATCCATTTTGCTCTCTTCTACACAATCATAATTTTTGCTGTTCTTCTTTAATAAATAGCTTAGGATGAAAGGAGAGCAGATTCCTCCCTCCATTTCTTCCAAAAAAAAGTGTTTAGGTGAACCATGACACATAGGAGACAATGAACTGTAACCCTAACATGTTAATTAACTCCAACATGAATTCTACCCCTAATTTATAGGGATTATGAGATGTAAACTATGAACTTCCATGAAATTGTAATATAGAATCTTAGGCAAATACGTAAATTTGTATCTACATGAAAACTCTTAATTCAAAAAGAAGATAAAAACCCAGTACCTCAGAACCATAATATTGTTTTAATTGGAATCTTTTAAAACTTTGTGATTGATCATACTCGCATTACTGTTATTATAAAGAAATTATAGAAATACTATATCTACATGTATTATAGATCATTTCTGTCAGAAATCTCAATGCAGCCTACCGTTCAAAATTTCTATGTAGTTTTGAGAATTCTTGCAAAATTATTTCCATTTTTTCCAAATTGCACCAATTTTTTTAAAGGAATTCCTTGCGCTGAAATTTTCAAACATTTTTGTTCTAGCACCAATGGATACACTCACAACTGTACCTCATGGAGTCTTGAATGTAAATATTTTTAAAATAAATGCATCTTTTTATAGCTAATATCTATGCTTTTTATACCAAATACATATGTTTTAATGGGATGGACTATGCTCATCTCGAGAGGTTATCTACTCTTCTTGAGTCCTAAATCAACAATCAAGTAATTAAATTTAAGATCCACATTATTGCTCATAATTTATACCACTAAAAATGCTAAAAACTAAAAATTGCTGGACTCTAACCTATGTCATGTTCCGAATCCAACACCTAATCCAAACATATGACACGGCTGTACACTCCCTAAGGTAGAGCCCTAGAGAATATGCTAGGTTTGAAAATTTTTCACAACCTCAATATCCTTGAACAAAACTGATCTCGATTTATAATGAACAACAAAACTGTTCCAATTATAAAATTTAATTATCCAACAAGTATCAGTGATGCTCTATCTATTCATTTTTTTTCTACGATCTTAACTATAGCCAAGCAACCATAGCCAAGTATTGTGCCACTTGTAAGCTACAACTCTGAAAAGAAAAAGAAAAGAAGGGTTGTGAGCTTTACAGTAAGAATCTTAAACTACTACACTATTAGTAATATGAAAATAATCAATTAGCAATACCAGATAAAATGAATATCGTATCAATATTCGAAAAACTTATACAAATAATATGCACATAAGTTCTCATTATCATTTTTTTAAAGAAGCATATATATATGTAACTCAAATGTATCCAATTATTCAACAATAAATTTCTTATGTCATGTCATCTGTTTTTCATTAACTTTATTTCTATGTTTCTTATTATTTAACTTTCGGCTTTGGACTAAGCTCGTAGAGGCTATCCCTTTGCTCAGCCTATGAGGGCTATCCCATGCGTAAGTCCATTCGGACTATCCCATGTGTAAGCTTATGGAGGCTATCCCCATGCGTTAGCCCATTTGCTCTATCCTACGCATAAGCCTGTGGAGGTTATTCCATGCATGAGCTGATGCAGCACCAGTGCGGGGGAAGAGAAGAAGAAGGAAGAACAAGAGAGGAAGAAGGAAGAAGAGGTTCTAGAGACACAGGAAGAAGAGAAGGGGAGGAGGAGGAGGAAGAATAAGATCTGGGGGAAAAGAAATTCTTAATCATTCATTAAACCCTAATCATGAAAATAGTTCCCTATATATAGGGCCCAAATACACAACTTGCATAAACCCCCCTTACACAGAAATAAATCCTAATGAACCCACAAATAACACAAATAAGCCCTAAAATGCAAATAAGCCCAGAAATAAAATAAACCACAAATAAACCCTAGAATGCAAATAAGCCCAAAAATAAAATAATAAAATAAATATGCAAATAAACGAGTCTGGCTCAATCCGGGGGCTCAGGATCATCTGGATGAAGGGCTCTGATGTCCCCATCAACTCCTCCCGGATGAGAAAAACTCGACCCCGTCGAGTACAGGTCTGGCCGGCTGTCGTACTGCTCCAGAAGATCGGGGTCAATGCGCTGCAACTGTGCTTTGGAAATCCACGTCACATCAGACTTTGGTCGACCTTTCCACCGAACAAGGTAACGTTGGTAACCACCATTCCTGCTTGAAATAACCTGCTCATCCAATATATGTTCTATTTGTTCTCTGCGTGCATGAAATTTGGGAGGTGGTGGCTCAACAGCAGGTAATAGGGCAGGGTATCCAACATAGGCAGGTATATCAATAAAGGGGTCAGAAGGCAGGAATATTATCTTTTTGTATGGGACTAAATCTTCAATATTAAATGTCGCACTAATCCCATAGTCATCAGGAAGATCCACAACATATGCATTCGAACTGGTTTTCTTTAAGATTTTGAACTGTTCTGCACTACAAATTTGCAATTTCTTAAACGTTTCCGAAGAAAGTCGTGCAAACCTAATTCTTATCATGATGTAATATCTTTCACTTAACTCATTATAACGTCTGTGTAAATCAGCAAAGGATTTATATTTTAAGTTATTAAAGTGACTACAATTGCTGATTTCTCGATGCAATGAATGTGGATGTGATACAATTGATTGTGCAGACTCAAAGACTCTATACTGATGAGACATGAAAAACAGGTCTATGGGTTGCCTAAGTTTGTAATCATGCACTACTTCGAATGGACTCATACCTATGGACTTGTTAACCGAACTATTACATGCAAACTCAACTGTCGGTAACATTAAATTCCAGGTCCTAGCATATGCATTCGGTCTGAGCCTATGATGTAGAAGGTTGGGCAGAGATGCTCCGGGAACTAGATCGATTGCGCGTTGGATATCATGCATTGGAGAAAGTGCATCCGGAAGATCATCAGGGAGTGCATCAGGAAACTCCTCTAGAAGAAAAACTACTACCAGGGAATGTTCAAGGTTGGACTCCGCATGGGTAACTTTAGCTACAAGTGCCAATTCAGATGATTGGCTCTCAATATCTGTGACTACCTCTTCCACAGTTGTGATGTGAAGTGGCTTGGTTGTACTTAGATCACTAATCTCCCTTTGGGAATCATTTTGGACAAAGTCTAATTCTGTAGGTTCGTCTTCAAAGTCTTCTTCATAGTCTTCTATATTTGGTTCATAGACTTCTTCGACATATTCGGCCTCTTGGTTCCTAACTTCTGGTTCAGTAATCGGGTAGGTCTTAGTGGAACATTGGGGCGCTATATAGCCGAATTGTTGACACCTAGAGTATTGAGTTTGGTGCCTAGGAGAGTAGGGAAGGACTACAGGTGGTGCGACCAAACCGATTTTAGGTTGGGCTGTAACAGGGGTTGGCGATTTAGGGGTCGGCGATTTAGGGGTCCTAGAATGTTGCACGAGCTCACGGATCTCTTGTCTGAATTCTTTGTATCCAGCCCGTATGGCAACGATCTGTTCTAAGACAGACCTCAAAATGTCGGAATCCAAGGTAGCTACAGGGGTTTTAGGTTGATTGAAATAGTACTCCATATCACTACAGGTTGGCATGCAATGATGACACTGGGTGAAGATGTGAAATGCAGTGTCACTAATGAAACCATAATAAATATGATGCAAGATCAAATTTGATGCAGGACAACCTACTAATGCAATCTATTATGATTTCAGAAATCAGCAAGTCTTCACAATAATAACTTAAAATTTAAATGTTGCTGATTTTTACTTTGGTTATTCAGAATTAAGGATTAAGATTATTCAATTTAAGAAATTAGATTGCAATCAAGTAGTACAGTTGTTCTGATCCTAAATCAATCTGATCGAAGAATGTTGAGAAGCATCCAGTTGTTAGGGTGTGCTAATTTAATATTTAGATTTTAACAAGGCAAATAGGATGGGTTTGAAAGTAGGGGTTCTATGTTCTGAATTTTGACAACAATATAAATTTTCAAGTATACGGCTATCATGCAAGAGAACTAGAACATAATTAAATGCACAAATCCAAGAAAAATGGAAACCTATCACCTGTGGCGGATGCAGTCAACCAGAATGGTGCGTTCGAGGTCTGGGGCGACTATCAGAAGCGAAGTGCAGCTGATGGGCTTGAAAAGGGAGGAGGGAGGGGTGGTGTGGCCCCCCTGGAGAAGAAAAGGCCCGTTGAAAGGGGCTCTGCAGTGGCCCGGCCCGCTGACTTGGGCTCGTGAGAGAGAGTCGGGGCAGGCTCCTGCTGCGTGGGCCTGGGTCGGCCCGTGTTGACTTTAGAAGGAGGGTGGGAGGCGCGTGGGATCCGCCAGATAGGAAGGGGTTTGAGGGGAAGAGGGGCGGCGGAAGGTGACAGGGGTTCGAGATGGGGACGGCCGGCGGCGGAGCAGAGGAGGCGGCAGGCAGGTGGCGGCGGTCTGGTGCAGCGGCAAACGGAGGGCAAGCCGGAGGCGGCGAGGGGCTTTGGTGGAGGGGACGGCGATGGGAGTTCGGAAGGTGGCGGCGAGGCGGAGGCAGCAGTGGGCGGCGTGCGATCGGAGAAGAAGCGGTGGGGGTGGCGAAGGCGGCCAGGCGGAGCGGCGTGGTGGAAGAAAAACTCGGATCGGCGGTTGCGAGGGTGGCAAGACGAAGGCGGCGCTGCGGTGGAACGGCGACGGCGGTCGCGGCAAGGACGGGCGGCGCTGTGGACGGCCGCGGTGACGAAGGCAGACGAAGGCGGTGGCAAGGCGGCGAGGCGGGCGGCGACGGCGGACGAAGGCGGTGGCGAGGGTGCTCACGGTGAGGAAGATGAACAGGTACCTTCTTTTTTTTTTTCTTCTTCTTTTTTTTTTTCTTTTTTTTTTTTTTTTTTTTTTCCTTTTCTCTTCTTTTTTTTTCTTTTTTTTTTTTTTTGCACGCACGTGCGGTCACGTGCGGAGCTGTTTTGGGGACCCGGGTTACCGGATTCGGGTTAACGGGTTTTGTGACTTACCCGTTAATCCTTTCTTCAACTTCCCGATGGTTTCGGGAGAGGGTTTTCCGACCCTTGCGGCGGCGGCTGCGGGGTGGGGCGGCAATCACGGGCGGCGGCCGGTCACGAGCTCCGGCTGGTGGCGGCTGCGGACTTTTGGCGACAGACAACGGCCGGCCACGGGTTGTTCCACGGCGCAGTCTCTTTTGCGGACCCGGCGCAGGTGGCCGGTGGCAGACGCGGGCGGCTCGGGTGGGGTGCTCGTCGGCAAAGTTTGACAGTGGGGAGGCGGCGCAATGCGGGATGATGGTGGCCTCGGGCACGGTGACGGGTGGAAAGAGGAGGAGCAGCCGCAGGGGTTTCCCCCTTCTTTTTTTTTTTTTTTTTACTTTTGTGCGGGAGCCGAGAGAAGCTCGGTGAACCAGGGTTGTTCCCCTCTGTCCCCTTTTGTGCAAACTGAGAGGACAAGAAATCCTTTTTTTTTTTTTTTTTTTTTTTGGTGAGCGGACTGACAGAGGGAAGGGGCCTGTTCTTGTTGTTGATGGTAACCGAGGGAAAGAAAAACTGTTGATGGATCGGGGCTTTGGCAATAGAAGCAAAACCGATTGCTCTGATACCAAGTTGATGCAGCACCAGTGCGGGGGAAGAGAAGAAGAAGGAAGAACAAGAGAGGAAGAAGGAAGAAGAGGTTCTAGAGACATAGGAAGAAGAGAAGGGGAGGAGGAGGAGGAAGAATAAGATCTGGGGGAAAAGAAATTCTTAATCATTCATTAAACCCTAATCATGAAAATAGTTCCCTATATATAGGGCCCAAATACACAACTTGCATAAACCCCCCTTACACAGAAATAAATCCTAATGAACCCACAAATAACACAAATAAGCCCTAAAATGCAAATAAGCCCAGAAATAAAATAAACCACAAATAAACCCTAGAATGCAAATAAGCCCAAAAATAAAATAATAAAATAAATATGCAAATAAACGAGTCTGGCTCAATCCGGGGGCTCAGGATCATCTGGATGAAGGGCTCTGATGTCCCCATCATGAGCTTATGGAGGCTATCTTCATATATCAGCCTATGGGTGTTATCCCACGCATAAACCTATGAAGGCTATCTCACGCATAAGCTCGGATAGGTTATCCCCATGCGACAACTCATGAGTGCTATCTCACGCGTAAGCCCATAGAGGCTATGCTATGCATAACTCGTAGAGACTATTCATGATGAGGTTAATCCAAACTATATCTTGTCCTTCTGATTTACATGTTACTCTTGTCAAATCAGTTTTCACTTATATAATGAATTTCTCTTAAATTCAAGGTATCTTGTTCGCATAATTAATCTTCAATATATGATACATATAATAACCATACAAATATATTTGTATTGAAAATTGTATAAAACATACCATCATGTGCCAAAATAAATTTGTAGATGTAAATCTCACGATGCAAATCCAATGGTACAAACCAATAAACATGTCTATATATATATATATAATTGGTGATGAGTACGGTGATCTTACCTTATCGCAATCCATACAACTACAATACTACCAATCCACACCTAACATGTCCAGTAAATTTAATATCAATATAACACCAACTTATCCCTTATCAACTACTCACCATATAAATGAATCAATTATTTAGTAATTACCTAATTTTAGAGTTCTAATATTTGAATTATGCATATTCTCTATTCTTCTTTAATTAAAATAAAAGGTTAGGGCCTTACCTCAATTTAGAAACTAAAGTGTAGAATCTCGTTGGGCTTGTTTCTTTTCGGATGATTGTAGCCCCATACAAAATGAGGACTTGAATATAAAAATAGATTCATATAGTAAGATATACAAGGCCAGCTAGATGACAACACCCAATTGTTTGAATCGATCAGCACAACGTAACTCAATCCATCTAATCAAAAAACATATATCGAATCAAGAAAAAGATAATAGATCAGGGATTATCAATTATAGATCCAATGGTAGTTGATAATAGCCAGGTGTAGGATGGATAGGGTCAAATAGATAGTAGCATCCAACGTCCGGGTCGATCTGCTCTGGCCAATCTAACCAGTCAAAATATAAAACAAGAATCAGACTATGGTACAGGTACATAATAAAGACTAATGATGATAGAGTCAACAATGGTCGGGATAAAGTTGATGCACTGCATAGCCACAACGGTTTAAGACTCCTTTTCTTAAGGATCAACAAGAGATCCATTGAGTCCAGGACCCTCCTTTAGGGTCCATTAAACCATGCAAAGAGAGAGGAAACAAAGAAGAGAAAACCGAGAGAGAGGAAAAAGAGAGAGAGAGAGAGAGAGAGAGAGAGAGAGAGAGAGAGAGAAGAGAAGAGAGAAAGAGAGAGAGAGGCTCTCTTCTTTTCCAAAGTAGGGGAGAGTCGATCTCTCCCTCTTCTTCTCATATTAGGGGGGTGGCGGCCCAAGGTGGTTGAGCTCTGGTGGCAGCAGCAAAAGGGGATCCCTCAGCCGCAGCCTCACCAGCGATGGTGGCTCGTCGGCACAAGGATGAAGAGGGAAAAGAAGATCATCAAAGAACCGATCAAACTCGGCCTAAACCATGTCTATCTCCCCCATACAACCTTGGAGATCCCAGGAGACAATGAAGTCCGGCCTAAACTAGCGGCCGGCGGCGGTGATCACAGAAGAAGAAGTCGAAATAGAGCACCCAATTTTTGGATGAAATTATGGTGATTCGCCGGCTTAAATCAAGGTGAATCATGGCTAGAAGACCGAAAGAAAAGGAGAGAAGGAGTAGCTTGGGTCCTACCTCAGTCCGTCAAAGATCCGACGACAATCAAGAAAGAGATTCGGAGAAGAATCGTTGAGATTGGCGGCGATTCTTGGAAAAATCGAGGATGACTTTCAAAAGAGGAGGAGGAGGATTAAATAGACAGAATCCTAGAGTTCTAGTCGAACTTGAATTGCTCTCGGAGAGTCTGCGACTCTGCTGAGGAGGAAGAAGACTCCCACCGGAGTTTCTCCTTCGCCTGGATCGTGCCACAGTGCACGGTCAGGCTTAGGCCTGGCCTCTTCGAGCCGGTCCACAAGCCCACGGGACTAAGCTGCTATGCCCGATCGGCTTGGGCCTGGCCTCTTTGGGCCGGCCCACAAGCCCAAGTGTTGGGTTATTACAACCTATATATCAAATAGACGAAGGAATGGACAGTTTCGATTGTGCTAGTGTGGTAAAATATTAAAAATCTATCCTATGATCATGAATTACATATGTTAAAATATGTATAGATTGAAAACCAACATATTTTAATGTTTAACTCATAGCAAAATATGGCCTCATATTATGTTAATTATCTATTTTTGTGTCTACTTTAAAAATATTTTAAAGAGCACCAAAATCACCAAAACATGCAACTTTTAAATTTTTAGCATCTTTAACGGCATAGATCATGATCAATTTGTAAACCTTCAATTGGTTGCCCAATTATTGGTTTTGTTTCTAACTCTTCTTGAAAGGAATAGATGCTATTTCCTCATGAAAAGAGCAAAGTCCATCTCTATTTAAATATTGACTGCACAAATTTGTTGTGTATTGGCCGTATATTAACTTTTTATATAGGATATCTAGAGTGTATTTATAAAGCAAATGATAAAAACATTTTAAAGTTTTAAAATTAAGCCGTTGCTACAAATAAAACTATAAGTGCTGCTAATCTAGAAAAATGAATTAAAGAAGGCCACTTGATCATTTTTTTTTATAACTTTTTGCTACTATATTCACATTCTTGTTTGAATTGAAGCTTTCAAGGACCTTTTAGGCATGTGACCTGCAAGTACATCCATGCAATTTGTTAGTGCCTTTTTTAAACAATTTGTTAGTGCTTTAATAAAGCACGATGCTGGAACTTGCTCATTTACTACCACTCACCATAAATTAAGTAGGATAGAGTCAACTCAATTATGCTTTATTCAAAGATACATGCAGGCCCTTCACCAAAAATAAAGAAAGGGATGCATGTAGGTTAACTTACGGACGCTAGCTATCTAGTTAATTGCTTTTAGCCTATGAATTGGGCTCAAAACAGCCTCGCCATGGACTCTTATCGACACCGAGTATTTGGCCATCAAACTAAGGCATTATCTGGTTGAACTATCTAATTCCACCAGGTACCTTGCACCAGTAACGCTGCTTCATTTAATGGCATACTTCACGATGCTAATTCAAAGGGAGCAATGAACAATACACCACACCAGCTGAGTGATTTTTTTGAGTTCGCATTTCCCATTAAGTTATGGGCAAAACATATCTACGCACACATCAATACAAAATACAAGATAGGGTTTCCAAAACCGTCTTCTGTTCGGACCAACGGCACTATATTTTCTGGAAATGTAGTGTTTCTACAATGATTTGTTCCAATTTGATTTGCAAGCAAATACAATCCTTGCAACCAGGCTAGATGAAACCCTAAAATTATTCTCGGAAAGTTTGCTTTCGAGTTTGATTAGGTCCAGTCATGTCTCGTAAACAAGTTGATTTACTCACCTTGAATCATATTTAAATGCAAGATCTGGAATAAAGGTTTCTTCTTTCCCACCTTATCCTGACGACTTTGAATCCAAGTCTTTCCAAGTTGCAATTTGCTCTATAGCCAAAGCTTGGTGAGAATAAAGGTACTAAAAGCTGGTAAGGCCAACACCAGCAAGCATAACTGCGAAGACTTGAAGATATCAAGCACAAGCTAGTGCCAACATGCCATGTTCCCAGATTGGAAGGTGTAGAATTTGCCACGTGTCATGTGGTGGGAGCATGGAATAAGATGCTTTTCGTATGGCATTGTAAAGTGGTCTGCAGGTAATTGCTCAGCATCTTGGCCTTAAAAATGTAGGTAAATAAATAAATAAACAAATATTGGTGAAAAGCAATGGATTGCAGAATAGGGAAGATACTATGGCCTTTCATGAGCTCATACATAAATAATGGCCATCATTCAGGCAGATAACTATAATTATCGTATATATTAGATAAATTGTCGTGGTTTAATTATGATTTAACATAAACTAGTTTAATTTCACCTCATGCCCCGAAGGAGGGCCATGGGCGAAATGGCATCTAGAATCCTTCTTGCATCATACCTTTTGTGTGGTTTTAGCATGGCGAGATATGTGATTTGTTGACCGAATACACTAATCACAACCCAATAAACAGTTTATACATATATATATATATATATATATATATATATATATATATATATATATATATATATATATATATATTTGCTAAGATAGATGTCTCATATTTTATGGGTATGGATACAACCAAAAAAGTCAAAAAATAATAGGTTCCGAAATGCACCAGGTAGCTCTCTCTTCTCTACCCCAAAAGTATCCCTGAAATAGTTGACCATATAGGATGCCACCCAATCCGCCATTTTATTGGCTTCTTTATATACATACTTTGCCTGTAGAGCCATCCCAACAATTTATGTCTGTTTGATGCCTACTGTGACTTTATCTTAATAAAGATTTCTTCAAGAGATTAGAATTCTTATTATAACACTCCAAGATAACTATTTATCTATATACAGACTAGCTATCATATAGTATCATTCCCTTCTTTATCTCTTAATGAATAAGGTGGAGCTTACTCTTCTTATTTTTCTCGAGGAAAAAAAAAATGGAAAGGAAAAAAAATGAAAAAAATAATACTCTATAGCATTAATCATGATTGTTACGCATGATCATCCTTGCTGCCACACGTGTGTTAAATTTCCAACATGATTCCCAAGGGGTCATTGGATCGCCCGTGGCAACCGTCATGCGATGATCACCTCACAGTGCGAACTGAATCGCTTTTAGTTTATGATACTGTTACAGTAGAATTCGTTATTACGTATGGACTATTATTTTTAAATACAAAATATTATTATTATTATTTACTGATGAAACTTGTCTAATATTTTTTCTTTTGCATTTATAATTCATATTTTGATGGTATTCCCCTCTTTTAATCCAAAAAAGAAATATATTGTCAGAATAGCAGACATTATATTGTAAATAGAAAATATTTTAGAAACAGATTTTCAATTTATAAGCAAGATTGTTGGCCAAGTCCCACCTTATGTGAGGTGGGACCCAGCAATTTAAATAAAGAAAAAAAAAAAGGGGAAACAAAAAAGAGGGAAAAGAGGGGTTAGGGTTAATTATTCTATTAGAGGGTGGATGAGAAGAAAAACAAAAAGAAGGTAGCCGTCTTGGGAGAAGTGCTTGTGGAATCCATCTCAAGGAGGAGGTGAAGATCTTATTCAAGGCATTTCAAGAGGAAGAAGAACCTTGTGCAAACCTACACTCGGTGAGATTGTTCTCATTTTATTATTGGAGCCTAAACTCTTTTTCATATAAACTCTTTGTTTGTGATCCAAGGAAGAGATCCTTGATGTATGTGATCCTCTAGCTTAGCCTAGAGAAGATACTTTGTAAGCCCATTATTGTTGATAGTGGAGGTTTGTGGTGGACTTAGGTCCGGTGGTTTTTTCCCCTCATATTGGAGGGTTTTCCACCTAAAAATTCTTGTCTCTTTCTTGTGGTTTGTTTTTTTTGGTGGTTCTTACATTGATTAATTATTGTGGTATTCTCATTCTACTCACACAAAGATAGGAAAGTTTTCATCTAGTGAAGGGGTCTTTCCTAACAAGTGGTATCAGAGCAAGGTTTTGTGCCTACAAGGTGTTTGATAAAATTCTTGTGTGACTCGAATGGAGGATTCTATGGGAGGCATGATTAAATTGACATCTTCCAACTATGCCATTTGGAAACCTAGGATGGAGGATATCCTTTATTGTAAGGATTTGTATGAACCTATCCATGGAGATGAGGCTAGGCCAAAAGAGAAGACTGACAAGGAATGGGAGATAATGAATAGAAAGACAGTTGCACAAATTAGACAATGGGTTGATCAGACTGTGTTTCATCATGTTGCTCAAGAAACCAATGCCTTCTCTTTGTGGAAGAAATTAGAGGCCATGTATGAGAGAAAGACTGCACAGAATAAAGCCTCTTTGATTAGGAGGCTTGTCAACTTGAAGTATAAAGATGGGAAAAGTGTGACAGAACACTTGAATGACTTCCAAGGCTTGGTGAATCAGTTGACTACTATGAAGCTTGTCCTAGATGAGGAGTTGCAGGCTTTGTTACTTCTTAGTTCTTTGCCAGACAGTTGGGAGACTCTTGTGGTGTCTCTAAGCAATTCTGCACCTGACGGCAAGGTCACTTTGGATATGGTAAAGGATAGCATGCTAAATGAAGAGGTTAGAAGAAAAGAACAGGGAATATCTCCTGAAGCTGAGGCTCTTGTGACAGAAAGAAGAGGTAGAAGCAAAAGCAAGTATCCTTACAATAGAGATAAATGCTATCATTGTGGCAAACTAGGACACATGAAAAGAGAGTGCAGAGCATTGAAAAGAGAGCAGAACACAGAAAAAGGTGAAGCAAAGACAGAGAAAAAGGATGTTACAGCAGTTGCAGCTGATGCAGATGTCATTGTTGTTAGTGATGGTTGTGTCAACCTTGCATATGAAGATAGTAACTGGGTGATTGATTCTGGTGCTTCTTTTCATATCACTCCACATGGTGGTTTCTTCACATCCTATACTTCTGGTGATTTTGGTTGTGTTAGGATGGAAAATGATGGTTTATCCAAAATTGTTGGCATGGGGAGTGTATGTTTAGAGACCAATACAGGGTGCAAGTTGCTACTCAAAGATGTTAGACATGTTCCGGATATCCGCCTCAATTTAATCTCCACCGGCAAGCTTGATGATGAAGGTTATAGCAATCATTTTGGTGAAGGAAAATGGAAGCTCACAAAAGGCTCTTTGTTGATAGCAAGAGGAAAGAAAAATAATACTCTCTACATGATGCAAGCAAAGCTAAAGAAAGGAGAGGTGAATACAATTGATGATGATTTCTCTACAAAGCTTTGGCACAAAAGGCTTGGGCACATGAGTGAGAAAGGACTTCAAATTCTAGCCAAGAAGGAGTTGCTACCAAATACCAAAGGTGTGTCTTTGAAAACTTGTGTTGATTGTTTAGCCGGAAAACAACATAGAGTTGCATTTCATAGAACACCTATATCTAGAAAAATTAACATTCTAGATTTGATACATAGTGATGTATGCATGATGGATAGTAGAACTCTTGGTGGTGCACTTTATTTTGTTACCTTTATTGATGATCATTCTAGAAAGGTATGGGCTTTTGCTTTGAAATCCAAGGATCAAGTCTTGGATATATTTAAACACTTTCATGTCATGGTTGAAAGAGAGACAGGCAAGAAGCTAAAGTGCATCAGGGCAGATAATGGAGGTGAGTACAGAGGGCCATTTGAAAAATATTGCAAAGACTATGGCATTAAGCTCCAAAAGACAGTTCCTAAAACACCGCAAGAAAATGGAGTTGCAGAGAGAATGAATAGAACAATTGTAGAGAGAATCAGATGTATGCTCTCTCATGCAAAGTTGCCAAAACCATTTTGGGGTGAAGCTATGAGGACTGCAGTGGATTTGATCAACCTTTCTCCATCGGCTCCTTTGGATGGTGATGTGCCAGAAAGAGTTTGGACAGGAAAAGATGTATCCTACAGTCATTTGAAGGTGTTTGGATGCAAGACATTTGTTCACATTCCAAAAGATGAAAGGTCTAAGCTTGATGGAAAGTCTAAAGAATGTATTTTCTTAGGTTATGGCCATGAAGAATTTGGATACAGGTTGTGGGATCCAAAAGACAAAAAGGTGATCAGGAGTAGAGATGTTGTCTTCTTTGAAGATCAGTTTATTGAAGACTTTGGAAAGCAAGAGAAGCCGAAGTATTTGAACAGTTCTCCAATTAATCTTGATCCAGTTCCTCCACCTATGGTCCATGATGATGATAGGGGAGATGTGCAGGATGACAGTGAGCATAGTGATACAGGTGCTAGTGAGGGTTCTACAGGTGATAATGGTCACAGTGAAGCTTCAGAATATGGTGAACTATCAAGTCAGTCTGAAATGACAGAACCAGAGGTCAGAAGGTCTACTAGACAGCACAGAGCATCATCTAGATATCCTGCTTCAGAGTATATTTTTCTTACAGATGAGGGGGAGCCAGAATGCATCCAAGAAGTGCAGAATCATAAGGACAAGGATAAATGGTTTCAAGCTATGCAAGAAGAAATAAAATCCTTATATGAAAATCATACTTTTGATTTGGTAAAGCTTCCTAAGGGTAAGAGACTACTCAAGAACAAATGGGTATACAGATTAAAGGAGGATGAGAGCGGCTTAAAACCTAAGTACAAAGCAAGATTAGTTGCGAAGGGCTTTGGTCAGAAGAAAGGTATAGATTTTGATGAAATTTTTGCTCTGGTTGTGAAAATGTCATCTCTTCGGATTATATTGGGTTTGGCAGCTAGTATGGACCTTGAGATTGAACAACTTGATGTGAAGACAGCCTTCTTGCATGGAGACCTTGAGGAAGAAATTTATATGGAGCAACCTGAGGGGTTTAAAACTAAGGGCAAAGAACATCTTGTTTGCAAGTTGAAGAAAAGCTTATATGGGCTTAAACAAGCACCAAGGCAATGGTATAAAAAGTTCGATTCTTTCATGATGGGCCACGACTACAAGAGGACAAAATCCGATCATTGCGTCTATGTGCAAAGGTTTAGTGATGGTGATTTTATCATTTTATTGCTTTATGTAGATGATATGTTGATTATTGGCTGTGATACTAACAAAATTGATAGGTTGAAGAAAGACTTAAGCAAGTCGTTTGCCATGAAAGATATGGGGCCCGTAAAGCAAATGCTTGGCATGAGAATTTCTCGTGATAGAAAGATCAAGAAGCTTTGGCTATCACAAGAAAAGTATATTGAAAGGATGCTCGAGCGGTTTAATATGGAAAAGGCTAAACCGATTTCCTCTCCACTTGCAAATCATTTCAAACTCACAAACAAGCAATGTCCTACAAATGAAAGGGAGAAAGAGGAGATGCAAAAGGTACCCTATGCTTCAGCAGTAGGAAGTTTGATGTATGCCATGGTGTGTACAAGACCAGACATAGCATATACAGTTGGTGTTGTGAGCAGATTTCTCTCGAATCCTGGCAAAGAACATTGGGCTGCAGTTAAATGGATATTTAGATACCTTAGAGGTACTTCCAAAGCTTGCTTATGCTTTGGAAATGGAAAAACTATGCTAGAAGGATTCACAGATGCAGATATGGCTGGTGATATTGATACTCGAAAGTCTACATCGGGATACATGATGACTTTTGCAGGGGGAGCTGTTTCATGGCAGTCCAAATTGCAGAAATGTGTTGCTTTGTCCACTACAGAGGCCGAATATATTGCGGTGACAGAGGCATGTAAGGAAATGTTGTGGATGAAAAGATTCCTCCAAGAATTGGGCTTGAAACAAGACAAGTATACTCTTTTTTGTGATAATCAGAGTGCCATTCATCTTAGCAAGAATCCCAGCTTTCATTCAAGGTCGAAGCACATTGATGTGAGGTATCATTGGATTCGGGATGTGTTGGAAGAAAAGCTTTTGCATCTAGAGAAAATCCATACCGATGAGAATGGGTCGGATATGATGACTAAAATTTTGCTTAAGAAGAAGCATGATATTTGTATGCTTAAGGCAAGCTTGGTGGAGCCTCTCACATAAGATGGGAGGGGGAGAATTGTTGGCCAAGTCCCACCTTATGTGAGGTGGGACCCAGCAATTTAAATAAAGAAAAAAAAAAGGGGAAACAAAAAAGAGGGAAAAGAGGGGTTAGGGTTAATTATTCTATTAGAGGGTGGATGAGAAGAAAACAAAAAGAAGGTAGCCGTCTTGGGAGAAGTGCTTGTGGAATCCATCTCAAGGAGGAGGTGAAGATCTTATTCAAGGCATTTCAAGAGGAAGAAGAACCTTGTGCAAACCTACACTCGGTGAGATTGTTCTCATTTTATTATTGGAGCCTAAACTCTTTTTCATATAAACTCTTTGTTTGTGATCCAAGGAAGAGATCCTTGATGTATGTGATCCTCTAGCTTAGCCTAGAGAAGATACTTTGTAAGCCCATTATTGTTGATAGTGGAGGTTTGTGGTGGACTTAGGTCCGGTGGTTTTTTCCCCTCATATTGGAGGGTTTTCCACCTAAAAATTCTTGTCTCTTTCTTGTGGTTTGTTTTTTTTGGTGGTTCTTACATTGATTAATTATTGTGGTATTCTCATTCTACTCACACAAAGATAGGAAAGTTTTCATCTAGTGAAGGGGTCTTTCCTAACACAAGATAATGGTCAATGATAACTGTTGATGATAGTTCTTGATCATGATTACGGTACATACGTAGCAGTTATAATAAAACCAAAAAGATGGCTTGGGTGATCATCTCTTTTTGAAATTCTTAAAGTAGTTGGTTGTCTTTAATTTGTATAGCGATGGCAACCAATTAACCACCAAAAGAAAATTAGTTGTTATTAGTAAGAAGAAAAATAAATAATATTGATGGCACTAGAATTTCATTGGCTGTCACTAAAGCTGCAAATGGGTCGGGTTAACCATGACCCAACCCGACCCGGCCTGCTTAGACTCGACTCGACTCGTTTTAGAGGATTCGTAAGGCCGGGTCGGATCCTAAAGTTGAAGATGTTCTATTTTCTAGGTCGGATTTAAGTTTACTAAATTCAGACCCGATTCGACTCGACCCATTTGAAATTTGGATAATTTTGGATTTTTAATCTTATGATCTGATCCAACCCGATCCGAATCTGTAAAATTATTTGGACTTGTAAGCCGTAGCCTGCGAGAGTGCAAACAAGTTCTAAAGCCAAGGTGACTCAAACCGGACCTGACCTGGACCCGAACTGAACCCAAATTTCTTGGATTGGGTCTGGGTTATATATGGACCCGACCCGACCCAATCTTCTATTGGGTTAAGTCTGAGTCCAAAATTAGGAGCCAAACAAGAAATCGGATTGGGTTGGGTTACTCATGACCTACTTCAATTTGACCCATTTGCATCCCTAGTTGTCACAGCATGGATCTTTTAGATGTGACGCTCGTTTCGTCAGACTCCGAGTGTCGACGCGTCGAATGTGGTCGTTCAAAACGCAAATACAATAGGTAAAGACAACCTAATTTTTAGGATAAATGGTCGTTTTGACTCCATATAACCAAAAACCCCCCCTAACAAACACACTATTAACCACTGGTTAGTGATGTTTATGTAATTTTAAAAAAAATAAAGTGAAAAACATCATTTCAGAATCTCAATGGGGATCTTTCCATAACATCCTAGTTGAAATGATGTCACATATACTTGATGCGAAACCTAATGGAGGTGTGCTCAAAGAAAGGATACCCAGAATTATATATTAAAAGTATAAAAGTTTTTTCTAGCGGAAGAGAGAGAAAAATAAAATAAAAAAAAAAGGCTATGAGAGCTTTTCCAAACAAAGAATCAACTGGACATAAGAATGAAGAATAATCCATTATTTTAACAAGCCCAATAGAAGCCACCAATATTTACTAGCGACCTTATATATCTAAAGGGAGTGGAAAAATATTCCCCTATGTTCCTCCTCAAAGCACATGAATCCCACCAGGCCCACAAAAGTGAAGTAGATACAAGTTTAGTTGATAGATGACCACAATTGCAATCAAACTTACCCATCAGATAACCAATTAGATATAGTGGCCTCTTTTTGGTCATAATTATGGTGGAAAGGAAGAAAAATTGCTAGCCACTATAGATTAGTTATTTGGACTTGCTACATTAATATAGCATGAGAAAACTTTTGTGTACGTGTGCACATAAGGCTATATGCTAATGAAGTCATGGCGTGAATGACCCATGCAGGCGGTGCGAAGCCATGTACTGCCATGTTAACAGGTAGGATTTCTTACAAGCAGGTAAGTAAAATTAAGCTCATGTCAAGTAATTGTGATTTGTATTTGAATGCCTCTGTGTCTTCAAGCCTCTTGTCCTCTTGGGGACACAAGGCGTTTTGTTTTTTTTTTTTTTTTTTTTTGTTGTTGTTTACTAATTCAATTTTATCCCAAGCTATTGTTTTGTTTCTAATATTATACTCTTTAAATTGCGGGGACCAATAAATCTGCTCCCTTGTTTCTATAACCATGGTTGGAGGTTATATTTGATTGAACCATAAAAGCATAGCCATCCATAGTTGTTGCTTGAGAAGATATTGTTTTATGGAAAAAAAAAGCTATTATAGCAGTCTGTTTATATCGATTTGAATGATGAATTTGTCTACTAAAGCCAAGTGTACATATTAATATTCCTTCGTATAATTAAACAATCATGTCACTCAAGCATGCTATTTGACCATATAATGAAGACATGATGCACTAGTTGTGCCTATGACGGCTTTGTCATGCACCGGTATAAATATACACATGCGCAAGCACTTGGATACACGATATGAAACTATGCATTTCTCAATGAAAATACATCATATATCTATTTTCTTTTTGGAAAATTCAATAAATTATATTAGATGGTAGATATATATATATATATATATATATATATATATATATATATATATATATATATATATATATATGCATGCATGCGTATGCCTGTGAATAATATTAATAGAACCAAATTATAAAATATATTATCTTTTTTGCTTTGTTAAGGTCAACCTAAGGTCCTACTCAATTTGCTTCCTGATAGTTTACTATCGAGCTTGGTTCACAATAAGTTTGTCGTTTAGCACGACAATTCTTTGATCTAGCTTCTAAACAGAGATATTCCTCTTTACTCCAGGAAACCCTCACATATGAATATATGATGTTCCAAATATTTTCCACCATGCAATCATAATCACCAAACTGTTATTTTTTTGTGTGGGGAAGATGAAGGACCCCAACGAAACCCTTGTCAACCAAGCAAAGAAAGATTCATGGCACAATCTCTTTGTGGAGACAAGAAGCATTGGAGGAGTACAAAGCATTGAGAAGTGCGGTGACCACATCCTCTCTATCTTTGACCCCGTGATTGTCGGATTCCGCGTCTACAATTGACCCATTTCCGATGTCGTTGTGGTCACCACTGGTGGGGATTGGTGGCCGTTGACCCCCTCCTATGCACTCGCAACGAGAACTAGATGTAATTCTTGGCGACGGTCTAGAAGGACTTTGAGTGCATGAAGTTGTCGCACTACTCTAGCTATATGGTGCTTCCCAGCTTGGAGGGACATACCTGGCTAGAAACTAGTGCAGTAGGTAATCACATTTCATAGTGAGAGGATCTAAATTGCCATCCTTAACTTATGAATGATGAAAATTTCAAGGAATGTTGATCCTAGATGGTCATTGAGTCCAACCTTATTCTTCTGGTTGGTGTTATATAAAGTAGCAACATGTATATGTGATGCATATAGGAAGATGGATGGTTCTGATCAAATTAGATCAAAGAATTCTAATTATTGATGAGAACTACTTAATGCATTAATTCTTTAGTGCATCTCTCTCTCTCTCTCTCTCTCTCTCTCTCTCTCTCTCTCTCTCTCTCTCTCTCCGTGTGTGTGTGTGTGTGTGTGTGTGTGTGTGTGTGAAGTGCCGGTGGTTGAATTTAACTGATGTGTTTAGAATTGCAGTAAATCCAAAATAACTATTTCTAAATGAAAAAGCTAACTTCTTATGGCTATATATTCTGAGATAATGCCTTCGATGTCCTGCCATGGGAAAAGCTCCAAAGGTGACAATGGTTAATCTGGATTCAGGCATCAGTAAAGAGATTGTAGAAGTGTGGCTAAATAAATTCTATTGCATTTGCATTTGGCACATGTACCAAATTACAACAAAGCATTTTAGCCATGGTTTTGAGTACAACTTTAATTGCTGTATTTATGATTATGAAGATAAAGACGAATTACAAACTGTAGAATAAGATGTTGGAAAATATAACTTGTAATGAATGACCGAGGAAGCTAGTTTGAAGATTACAAAAATGGGCTTAGTGCATGGGCATAGAGCATTTTGTGCCGACATGATAACTATTCTAAAAAACCTATGAATGACGGTATCAAAAGTTTTTTGGACATTATAAAAGATATTTAGGATTGAAGCAAACTGCATCCATATATACTACAAAGCATTTGAAGAAGATTATGTATTGTTTCTTAAGTGCTTGATATATGATTGTACTAAGGATGGGATCGTCATCTTGCTGATTTTTAGGGATCCTCATCTTGCTGATTTTTAGGGATCCTCATCTCCATGATTTGGCACCCCTTTGAGAAGTTCTACTTGAAGAAGGACTCTCATTACATGAATCATCCAACACATGAAGATTATCCAACGGTTGGGAGTCTTAGAGGGCATGTTTCCTACGTGGAAACTCCTTAAAGATTTTTCTTGGCGTATGGAGTCTTTTGACTTGGTCAAATCCTACTTTAGTTAGGAGTCCTATTGAGTCCCTAGTATTTGAATTTAGTCATGAACCTAAATCTGAGTTTGAGTCTTGTAATGAGTTTTCAATTTTGTTCCAACACCCAATCTATTTAAAGGGTAGACGTTGAAGAATAAAGAAGAATTAATTTTGGTTTTCAATTGCCCTTATGATCTAGAGGTGAGAGGCTTCTTCTTCTTCCTTTAGTGAGACTCCAAAGGTTCCTTTCTTCCTCGGTGAGACACCAAAAAATTCTTGGGTTTAGAATAGAGGCGAGATTCTTCTATTCAGCCCGTAGTTATCTTGTGACTATCAAAACCGCAGCACCTTCCATTGTTCCTGCTTCCACCCGCCAACCTTCATCTACCATAGCTTTAATTCCTTAAACGCCCAATCAGCACAAAATTCTTTAGGTTTCAGATCTAAATTGCAAGTCTAATCCCCTCCTCCCACGTCCTAACCTAAATTAGCTTTGGGTCCAACCAATTTCAGCCATTATCCACAAAAAATTCAGCCGTACCCACCTCCCCGTCTGCATCATCCTCCAAGTACTGGGTAGTAGTAATTGCTGGCTAATTGCTGGCTAGATATCACTTAGGTTTCACTCCATTACAAACCTCGTTATCAGCCGATAGCTCTCGCTCCCTCAATCTACATTCTAATTACTCGGCTTATATCCTTGGTGTATCAGCTTGCACTCTTATTATATTGACCTATACTTTTAGTATATCAGCCTACACCCTTGGTGTTTTGGACTGCATGCTCTTAGTATTTCGGTCTATACATTTAGTGTATCAGTCTGCTCCCCTTTTGATGTTTTGGCTTGCATCTTTTTCTTTTTTTGCTTTGAAATGTTTTGGCTTGCATCTTTGGTGTATCAGCGTATACCCTTAGTGTCTTAACTTGCAACTTTTTTGGTATTTTAGCTTGCACTTTTGATATATCGGTCTGCATCCTCGATGTATTAACATGCATCCTTGGTATATCGAAGGTTGGCCTGCATCCTTGGTGTTTCATTCTGCTTCTTTGATACTTGGTAAGAGGTGGCAACCTTTTAGTAATACTTAGTTTATTAGCTAGCCATGTATTTCGGCCTGTTGTCCAAATAATTTAGCCTGCTGACTGAGTACAACTTTGACTTGTTGACCAAGTAAACTTGGCCTGCTAGCTAAGTACAACTTCGGCATACTAGCTAAATACTTTAGCCTACTGACTGATTCTCGGTTTGCACCTTAGTACTTAGTCAAAGGTTGATATTCTTCCAAAACTTATTCGACCTGCACAAGATATCCCTTTTAAAGACCTACTACTACTCGGTCTATACTAAATAGCCTTCTGAGGCTAGTTCATCGATTTTCGAATCATAATGATGAGATGCGGCATAAACAATTTAACATATACATTACAAGGATTCAGGTAAGATGATTATTTTGCCATTGTCTTGCTTTAATGATAAATATTTTCTTGTAATAAAAAACAATTATTTCATTATAAAAAATATACTAAAAAATATTGCATGTCTTTTTCATTATTATTAAGCTATGATCATTTATTTAAATAGTATTTCTTGATATAATTTTTTTTCCTGGCTAGGAGTATAAATATGAGCTTTTAATCCTCTCTTACAAAAAGGCATGCGATTGCAAATCCTCTAAGATGATTCACGAAAGCACTCAAAGAAAACTGCTTCAAATATAATAAAAATGCTAAGTAAATCTTAATTTGCTGCTTTCCAAAAAGAATGAGAATTTTAAAAATTTGCACTTTATTATATGATTGTAAAAGTTAAATAATTATAATTAAAGAATAATTGAGTAATGATATAATTAATATCATTGTTGTTATACCAATAGATAAAACTATTTATGGTTTTTTACTAAGACATGTCAATACTATTTAGACATTGGATGCAATAATAACATCTCTCTACTAAAATTTAAATTTAATTGGACATCATCAAATTTGATTTTTTTCATCATCACGTACCTTTAAATAGGAATGGAAACAGTTAAAGTACCCACAAAATTTACCTTACTCATATTCGGGCCGTTTAAAATCTTGCCACCCAAGCCCATCCCACATTTGATTAAAAATTTGTCAAAAAATTTCAAACCTATCCTATCACAAAATGGTAAATTCATCGGGTATCTAAACACGCCCGATTAATCTTTGTTCAAATCGGGTCACTTAAATTGGGTCGAGTATCTGACCCAAAATTACCAAAAAAAGAAAAGAAATGAGGGAATAATAACAAGGAAAAATGGATAAAAATAATTTGACAAACTATTTAAATACAAATGATTTTTTTAGCTTAATGGTAAAGGTTGAGACTAGTTTTCGTTGATTGGGGTTGAAGTCCCATAATAGTATATATAACTGAATAGAATTTTGCTAAACTATATGGATTCTATTGGTGTTCGGGACATGTCAAATATCCAAAAAAATCCATCTAGTTGAAGACCCTACTTTTAAAATTATTTTTACTTGACAAATATGTATTTTTTTTTTTTTTTAACAAAACTCTTCTATGTTATTTAGAGAAAACGACTATCCATATGCACACGAGTTAGAAATTGGGTTTGAACATTGTGTGATATGCTCTTAGAACTCAGCCCTCGTGATTCTATATGGGTCGGATTTTATGCTAAAGGCCTGTTTGGCAAAATCCTGCTTACTCTCTCCTCCTCTCTCCTTAGTATTATTTATTTAATTATTTTGCCCTATCCTGCCAGATTTGGTGGGAACTTCCCAAACATGCACCAAGTAAAAATGCTGGTTTATCCACCAGATTTGACGGGAACTCCCCAAACAACTCTAAGTAAAAATCCCAGGTTTGAGTCCAAGACCAGCTAATGTAGTCAATACACGGATGGGACTCCAAGGATAGGTATTCTAATCCAGAGAGAGAAACTATCCATCCCACCCATCCTTCATCATTGGCTCCTTGCAATGAAAACTTGTATAGTTATTCTCCTCTTCAAGAAAATACAGCCCTCGCCTGCACGACCCAACCCTAGATCTAGTCGATCACCATAGCCGAGTCACCCTCAAGGATGAGCCGTTGTTCTCGACATTCGCAGACTATTGCAAGAGTGTGGCTTCCATCATGTTATATACATCTACAAAGAAGCAAATGTTGCAGTTGATTGGGTTGCCTGCTATGCGGCTCACCATTTCGAAGGCTTCATTTGGATAGAGCGTAATATAGTGCTAGATTCTTTATATGTTCTGTTATTTTCTAATTTTGTTGGCTATATCTATAATTGTAGAGTGTGGGCTGTAGTTGTACTTAAAAAAAGAAAAAAGAAAAAGGAAAATACAGCCCAGCCCACCGATCTTGGTCCAAGAAACCGATAGGCAAAGTTCATAAACAGGAAAAACGGGACCAGTCATTCACGTGAGCCCACAATCTATTCCAAGAAGGGAAAAAAAAGGTTGTTTGTTGGGGTCAAAAGAGTCGCGTTCTACTCGTTCATTAGCAGCAGTACAAAACCTCTTAATCCCGCTCACAGCTCCTCTCTTTCTCCAGTGGTTTTGAGATCGAGAGTTAGAGAAGAACCAAGACACGCTCATCTCACCGCCTAAGAGAAGAGGAAATTCTACTAAGAAAGCGAAACCCTAAATTTCTCCTTCCCCCGTCCTCCAGCGACCACGAGAACAAGTCCCAAACAAGAATGAACGATTCCGTCGGCTCGCGTCATCTTTCGATTCGCGGTTCTGTTCGTGCATCGTTCCAATTAGAAGGTTAGTTCTCTTAAATTTTGCTTGCTCGAGTGTTTTCTTCTCTCTTTTTTGTGCCCAAAGAAATTTTGTTGATTCTTTCAACCCTACTTCCGAATTTAGTGTTTGTCTTGTTGGTTTTATTTGTTTATAGAGAGTTGGAGGGCTTTCTTACACTAAGGAAGAAAGATGGCGTATGAAATCGTCCGTTATGAGATAAAAATTTGATCTTTTCTTTTGGAATTGTTTCTTCAGAATTAATTAGTCATCCTATTGCTATGAAGTTGTACGGACAAATCAAGACTGGTTCTTTTCTTTAAAAAAAAAGTGAGTTAAAAGGTAGTAGAAATTGCTTTATTTGAGATGAGGAGTTTGATGGTTCCATTGAGAAGTTTAAAGCTATCGGTGGTTAATGACTACCATTTAGGTTTCTTATCTACTCCTAGGATGGGTTCTGGTACTATCTTTGATAACCTTCTGCAGGCTACTGCTGTGGTCAGCAGGACAGCCAAGTGACTAGTAGTTAATTTGAGGGAACTAATTACTAAATGTTCATACTTATAAAGCTTGGTTGATGATAAGTGGCATTACTACCCTAAGCATATTCTTTGACGAATACCTCGAGGCTTGCTGATGAAACTATATGGTGAGGCATACACATCAGATTTATAAGTTGTTTTTGCATGTATGTGTTGTGCCTTATTTTGCACCCTGGTAGACATATGCAATTAGATATATTTACGTGAGATAACAAAGAGAGGAATATGTTTCAAAATTTATTTTTGGATGTTACTATGGTGGGTTAACCCTCTCCAGACCCCAAAGTGGCGCTCGTAACTGGGCTGCCTCCCTTCTAAGTTTATGTTTCTGTGGTGGGTGGACTGAAATTCTGAACTTCGCCTTGCTAGAATATGTTATTGTCACTTTTAGCCTTATGGCTTTTAGCCTTGTAGCCTTATATAATCATTGCGATAAGATTATAAAGAACCAAAGAAATCTATTTTTAGTACATTTGCTTAACAACTTGTACAAATTTGGAACATGTAACATCGGGATATTGCTTACTAACTTCTGGTAAGATAACCAAATCCAAACACCATGCTCATTTTTTTCCAGATATTTCTATTGCATAAAGGATATCCATGAAAACCTTGTATTTAGCTCAAATCTTTTGTCATCATCAGTGTTAATGCCTCCCTCTACTGCTTTTTGTAAATACTGTTTTGGTTGTAATCAGTTTACATCTATCGCTAAAGTTGTCTTGGAAAGAATGTAAATGATAGCCAGGGGATTGGCAGAATTCTTATTTTGATACGGAAGCAATTTATTATTCCTTCAATGTATCACCTCCTTCTTTTACCTCCTTGAACTGCATAGATAATATAAGCTGACTCTCTTACGCTTTTTACTTGTATGCTATCTATCATTTTGAAGCTGCAGGTTTTTAGAGTGCAAAAAATGAGTGGCTTATTTAATGGGCAAATTTTGGTGGAGAAGCTTGCAAAGCTCAATAATTCGCAGCAGAGCATAGAAAGTATCCTTTCCATTGTGTCATTATTCAGGGAGTGAATGAATAGTTCTTTTTTTTATAATAACTTTTAAATGCATGACAGAGGACGATTATATGTCACATTTAGTTAAATCTACTTAATTGTCCAAATAATGCTTGCCTATGAAGGGTGGAATAGGAAGGATTTATTATTGTTTTTAAAAAATTTCAAATTAATTGATAGTTTGATACAGTCAAGTGTTAAAATACACTAGCTATTGTTTCTAAGATACAATCCTTGCCTTATAACTCTGCAGACAAATTCTAACCATTCTAAAGGAGATACAGTCTGTCCATAATCTTGTCATTTGTTCTCCGTGCCCCTCCTTGTGGGCCAGTCTGCCACCCATTTTGTTTCTGTGTAAATAAAGGAAAACTTGTTTGCTTCATATTGATTAGTTAGCCATCTCAGATCCTTTGGCGACAGATATTATTGAGCAAGCCTGAGAACAGTCGCGTAGCATATGGTTTTAATGCATCCGGTTCAACCATACTTTAGAATTCTATCTTGTGGTCGCCCCCACCCCCCCCCCCCCCCCCCAAAAAAAAAAAAAAATTTATCCTTATGGGTTATTGGCTCCATCTTTTGCATACCTTCAACAAGAAACAATTTGCATTAGCCTATATGGTTGGACTTGAGTGATCTTTCAATGAGCCGAGGTGGTACCTTCTTCCTTATGACTAAGTTCTCTATCATAATTTATTTCCTCACCATCTCTACCCTTGGAACTTTCCATTTCGCTAAGAATGTTTCTTTTCATTTCTAGCCCTTCATCCCCCCTGCTCTCCCCCCACCCCCACACCCCCCAAAAAAAACGAAAACAAAAACAACCACCACAAATGAAAAAAGGAGACTAGAAACAACCACCACAAATTCACTCCTTGCTACTGTTTGTAATTTTGATTTTCATATCTAGCTTTTCATATAATTTATAGGCTATAGTAAGGAATACCTTTCGGTTATAATAATTCCAACTAAATTCTGTAATCATTCTTGTACATTAGTGGTGTTGTTGTGAATGCCTGTAACCAAGGTTCGTTGTTTCGGTACCGGATCTTGTACCGGTACCATCCTATTACAGTGTCGGAATGCCCGACATGGAGACCAGTTCAGTACCAGTATGGTATAGTACAATACGGTTGGTATGCATTGGTATTGAGCGGTACGACAAACATTGCCTATGATATTCTTAATCTTTTTACATCTTTTTTAGAATTTTGGAGACTCAAGGATTATATGCTTCTTATCCTCATGATAAAGCCTATGTGATGGAGTATGAAAGTTAGTCTAACTTTTTTTTTTCATTATTATTATTTTTTAATCTAGTTGTTGTATTTATCGTACTATTTTGAGTAAAATTACTAGGTAAAACCCTGCTTTAGATTATATCGTGTTAAAAATGATCACTAAGATTTTTTTGTTAAATTTATAAGAATCTTTATGTGTGTGTTTCTGTTGGATTTAAATTTTGTTATTTGAGAAAGGATTGGACATCCATATTGGAGATCTATTATCTAGTTATCAAGAGCTGCAATGGGACCCAAATCAAGAAATATTGTCCTTCTTTGTTGGCTGCTGTCTTTTCTTTTCCCTAGGAGTATTCAATTATACACAAACACATATGTACATATACATACACGCCATATTTTAGTTGGAATTATCATTTAAGTCTTGCTTAAAGCTCGTCTTGACTCTAAGAGCCACATAACTAGAGTTGTAGTCCTAGACTGAACAGTATAGCTATCTAGAATTTTCTAAACCTTGATTTAATGCCATACCAATAACCTAATAAACCCTGGGTTCTTTTTTCTCAAGACTCGCACCTCTCATAAAAGCCATAAACAATTTTTTTGCCTCTTATAACTTTAGTAAATTTGAAAAAGGTATGTTCTGACCCCTTTTTGTGTAACTTTGGTTTTTTTCCCTAAGTTCTCCTAGCCTTGAGTTTCTCCAATGCGCATGTTGTCTACCAAGTGTTGTTGTATGTCTAGACTGCACCTTGGACACTTCACATCTTAAGTGCAGTTCAACTTTCCACATTTGTGTTTCTGCTGGCAATATTTGGAGCATAGTTTCTCATTTTTTTTAAAGAAAACTATAATTTCAGGCCCCTTTGAAATTCTCATATCCTTTGTCAGAAAATTCTAAGCTGATTTTAAAATGACCATCCAGAGTAACATTCTTTTTGAAACAATAATCTTAATCAAGAGCATTCCTTATCATTATTTGGATTTGGGCGAAACAACCAAGCAAGCAATTGAGTTCTGGCTCCTTATCATTATTTGTGAGCATTTTCACCAACAAATTCTCTTCCATGTTAATCTGAATAAGTAGGCCTAAAAGTTTAGTAGTTTATTGTGTAGTTATTTATCCTCTAAAACAATAATCTTGTAATCTTGTCACCTAATGCCACTTGCCAAGGCTCTGAAACTTGCAGTGGTAGGTCAGCAAATGCAGTACTACATAATGCATATGAGGTATGTCCGTGCTTTTGAGGGGACATATGTGATTTGCATCTCAGACATATTTTTTAAAAATAAAATACATAAAGGGGATAACATTAAGTTTTAGAATTAGAAAAAATAAGTAAAAATTTAGAGGAAAAAAGAGATGTGAAGTAGGTGAAGAGAGTGGGGAGGGAGATGGGAATGAGAGGAGGAAGCAGGCTAGGGAGAGCAAAGGAGGAAGAGGAGAAAGAGAAGGTCAAGCAAAGGAAGAAGATAGGAGGAGAGATAGGAGATTCGGAGGCGGAGCCCCTCTTCCGCGCGGCCCGCCGGCCTTCGCCAACCCTCCGCCGGGCTCTGCTACTCCCTCTCTCCCCTTTCTCTCTCTCTCTCTCTCTCTCTTTTTCTCTCTTTCGTTCTTCCTCTCCCCCGCCTTCTCTACTATGTCAAGATAAGCCCGGCACGAAATAGTACGGCGGCGTACTGACCCATGCTGCCGAGCAACCGCTTCGGGCTCTGGTTCCGGCACAGCAAACCGTGGTAGGGACTGCCTGTTCTATTTTTAGATTCTGCCACTGACCATTTTGAATTTTGTAGCTACTCCTTACTAGTTGTGTACAAAATTCTCTAGAATGTTGTGCAAGCCTTTGTTGGCTTATTGGTTGGAATGATAGCTTCCAACCATACTTCTTTTCGACAATCTATTACCTTTCAACTTCCCAGCATACTCCCATCGGCAATACCTCTTGTATGCTAGAGGGACACTGTTAGCCCAAACCACCATTCTTTTCTTACCATTGACTGACTAGCCTGTTTCTCCAACTTCCAGTTTACTATTTTAGTACCATTCTAGCTCTAGCATTTTGCTGTCTTCTGGGCATGCTAGTTGGTATTCTTCATTGAAAGGTTTCTAAGTGGTTAGGCAAAATTATGGTAATGAGTGGTGGGCTCTAACATTAGTAAGTAGGAGAGTAAGCATAATAAGCTTGAAAAGGGAGTATTAAGAATTTCACTACCACAAGATTCACTACCAAAGGACTATTTATTTTGTGTATTTGTTATGCATTGACAAGAAATCATTAGAAATTATATGGCAGCTTCCTATACCGCTAAGGCAAGAGGAAACAGAATCTAGGTTTAAAATTTTGAAAAATAAAATATCTGAAAAAAAAAGGAATTCGAGATTATCAAAAATGAGTCTCCATTTTCAAATCCCCATGTGCAGATCTTGATAACTTCTTCCTTCCCCCCCCCCTTCCCCCTTGTTGTTTCCTTTTTTGTTCTCCACATGTGCATAGCACACGCGTTTTGCTTCATTGAATTTGTCTAGTACCACACGATAGTTCTTTCAAGTGATGCTAGATCAATGGTATATCTGATCTTTTGAGAATTGCTTTTCCAGAGTAAGTCCAAGGACTTGTATAATACCATCACATATGATATCAAGGTCCACAATCTCGGTACTGGGTACCGTCTTGGTATCTGGTATTGTATCGGTATCTTATTAGTTTGGTATGGTACAATAGTATGTATCCTACTTGAACCTTTTTTCGCATTTTTTAATCATAGTACTGCCCAAAACGGGGTCGTACAAGTCGGTTCGGTAGGGTACACATCCCGATTTTGGGCAGCTCTAGGAAGTATTGTATGTTTTAGCCGGTACTGGTCGGTATGGGTAGCTTTGGGGTCTGTATCAACTGGAATAGTGTTTTCGTATTGGATCCGATCTGTTACAGGTTGGTATGCCCTAAATCTGGCGGTTTAGGACAGTATGACAAATTTAATACGATATTTTTATAGTTTCATTATATTAAGTGTCATTATTCAGAAAATTGGTACTTTCTTTTAGATGTGGTATTTTTTCTTTAATTGGCATTACTAAAATTATGTAATAGAGCTTCATTTTACATTCTGTTTGAAAAGATTTTCAAAATTTTCTCATAGTTATGAATATGCTTCTCTTTTCAGGAATGATCTTCATTTTATGTGTTAAACAAAATCATTTCTACTTTTAAAGCTAACATATAACGCCCCTCTTTTTGTCTTTCTTTCTATTTATTTTGATCTATGTGGTTTTGTTGAGATTACTTGGAGTTTGATCAATCATGAAAACTTTGGCCATTTGCATACTCCACTAGCATTTATAATTTAATGATCTTGAAGTGGCATACTTAACACAAATAAGCTCTATCACATTGGTGTATATTCCATAGAAATAATGCGAGGCAAGTTGTGGAAACATGGGATCGGCAATTTCGTTGTGCTCCAAGAGATCAGCGAGTATCATTTCTATATCTTGCCAATGATATTTTGCAGAACAGTAGGCGAAGGGGTTTAGAGTTCATTAATGAATTCTGGAGGGTTCTTCCTGGTGCACTTAATGATGTATTTGAGAATGGGGGAGAGTTTGGAAGAAACACTGTGCTGAGACTGGTATGTGGGTCATGTCATTACTCCTATTTATGACATGGTTAATTATTTCTATCCTTAGTAGTAATTTGCATTTTTCGAACCTACTTATCGACAAAACTGTTAGTTAGACTTATTATAGCTTTCACCAAATAGTTTTTCATTATGACTTTTTTATGCACTGGTAGATGTGCATGCCAGTTTGCTTGAATGTCTTTTAAGTATGCAAGTGTATCAAATGCATATGTATGAACTTTAAACTCAAACACATATATGTGTAGGATATGCATGATCGCCCCAAACCCATATATTTTAATGCAATGCTTCATTTCTCTTACCTTTTGATGAAATTTGCCTGAGGAACTTATGTTTGTGTGGATATGCATGCCAATTTTGCTTCTTATATTTATTTCTTCATGCTTTTGTGCTTTTAGCTAGATTAGCAACAACCCAGACTGTGGAAGAGGAATTTTACAACTTCACAACCTTAGAGGAACCTCACTAAGTAAGAGTAATCTCCCTTTCTTTAAGGATTTCTTTCACGTGAAGGATTTTCAGAATATCTTGTGTTTCACTGTCCCTATTCTCCACAGAGGATGCATTGGTCAAAATACTAAACTTGTACCTGACTTCTGAAAATTCGAAGTGCAGATGTTTACTCCACTAGAAAGAATGATTATCTTGTATCACATTTCTCTGTTGCTGTTGTAATGCTTGCATGTATTGAAGTTGGATGGTTAAAGCTAGACAATGCTGTTTCTGAACATAGGATAAGCAGGGATAAAGTGAATGCTGCATGGAGATTGGGAGTGAAGAAAAGGGAAATGAATCTTTCTAATGAGTGATGAGATTTATGGGAATGTGTTATTTAATCGTGCTCTTTAGATAGCCATAATAGAGATCAGAAAACTTTTAGCTTTGATATCAGAATTGTGGGATGAGCCCTCAAAAGTTTCCTTTATAAAGCAATACAAGATTTAATGAGAAGGGGGAATGAAATCACCAAAAAGGTAACATCTACTTGGACTATCTGCTTTCTGCTTTTGTAGAGCCAACCTTGAAAGCTACAGTTTACACAGCTGTCCTATTATGTTATTAGATGGCTTTCCAAGCTTAGATGTGCTATACTAGTATTTGCATGTGCAAGGAAGCATCAATTGCGGATACTTTCGCAGGAGAGAAGTGAATATAAGGCAGTCATGTTTGCTGTGCCCATCACTATTTTACTTGTTAAATGCAAGAAGAACAAGAGTCCAACATGCGAAGATTTTGCATAGATGGCAAAAGATATAAGGCATGTAGCACTAAAACATCATCATGAATAGTAGATAATATAAGGAATAACACTCTTTTGATATGTTTCCTCCTATAGATGCAGCTGTAGTACAGTGGTCATAATGTCTTTCAGGTCATTAATGAATGCAAACTATTAAACAATTTGGTGTGCGTAACTTGATGCATGTAGTTGCATGAAAAATTGTTGAATTAGCTTTTGACTCTTGGTATAAATTTATGAGAAGGTGATATGACAAAGATTAAGAAAAAGATAACAACTCCATGGCACCAGTTGGCTCTAACCCAGAAAGGTCATCAATGGATTTTATTTTCCTGCTTAGGCTATTGACTGGAAAGATTAGTGAAAAGAGATAATCTTCAGAGTTTCTATTAACATGGAGAAATTATAGGGGAAATTAGGAGATGTAATTTGTTGTGTTTTGAAGAAGAAAGATGTACTTAAGGTACGTTGAAATAGTTAAGGAGTAGGTGCACCATCCCAATTGTTCATCATCTCATATTTTTATTAGGTAAATTGTGTGTTGTTTCATTTTTAATAGAAATGTGGTTATTACTATCAGGATAATGTGTCTAACAACTTGATTGTTGTCCGAAATCTTTCAATTCTGCATCCCATATATCTTACAAGTATCCACATTCATACGAGTTTTTAGTGGCATAACCATCTTGGTTGAAGCCAGCTAAATTTTATTAACTTTTTTCAAAACACTGAGATACTACTAAGAATCCTAATTCATCAATTTTTACTGAGACGTAGTAATATAGCTTTACCCAAAGATATTATAAACTTATTATCTTGTTGAGTTTTAACTGATATTCTTTCTAACTAAACTATGAACATAAAATATACTATTGTAAATAACTAGAAATGTTTGACAATGAGCTCCATACATAGAGTCATAATGTATGACTACTGTTTTAATATTATAAGTAACCTTTTGGTCCTATTTGTTTTCTGTTCAAAGCAGAATAAGGATAAGTAACACGGTTGGTTGTGTCTTGTTCTGCCAAACAACCTTTCAGAACCTACATTTTTCCTGGGGCAACTGGAGCATTTTAAAGAGCTGAAACCCCACTTTTCCCATCATTTTTTGGGCGTAACCTGGATAAATCATAATAAAGTTACTCTGCCAGAAAGGAGGCATAACTACTCTGGGTTAAAGCAGGTTATGGGTAGTCTTCTCCAGGCTGTCTCAGTTAATATGGGTTTATCTTTTTCAACCAAACATTGCCTTGAAATGCTGCACTTGGTCTTTTATGTAGGGTGAGCAGAGCCCCATGCAGAGGACCTTTAGTTATTAACCTATTGCTCATGAATATTGAGTTATGTAAGTCCGAGGTAACAAACCTGTTCTCTGCCTCTTTCTTTTCTCTAGATGCTCAAATAATTTTTGCATTACCATCCAAGGGACCAACAGGGGAAAGAATATTCTGTGGAAACTGAGCAGGGTAATTTTCGGTTTTATGCATGACATGAATAGAAGCTGCAGGCAACAAAGGTGGTTTGTTCTTATACATGTAATTATACACACTGTTATTCAGTTACTTAAGGGGCAAGTTGTAATTTTTGCAGATAAATGCATTTAGCACCATAAGTGTTTGTTGGGTGGTTGTGAATTTGTGATAGCTGTCCAATAGAATGCCTAGTGATTGCTGACTATGCTGTAGTTATCTGAGCCTGTCCAAATGCCAGTTGGTGAAATAGGTATGATTTTTTGTTCCTCTTAGAAGGATTAAATAATCCAATAAGGCAATAATGGGTTTTGCAAAATTTTGAAGTCCATTAGTATCATTTATAGGTAGGTCATTTAGTAACACCCCCCCTGCACGCCACCTCTTCCTCCTTAAATCATTGGGAGTCTAAACAAGATACCAGTTACTTGGTTTGTTTCAGTATCATTCGGTAGTAATTCATGGCAATCTGATTCTGTGACACATTAATATTTGACTTGATGTTCTATAAGTTGTTTCCCTCAAATAATACTATTGATATTTAAGCAGTAACGAGTAATGTTTTATAGTCTTTTTATTGTCACAACAGCAACAACATTATTGAGAAAATGTTCCATGACCTTTAGGGCCAGTCAGGCAGATTAAAGTGATATCTCCTCTGTGGACATTGATGTTTATAGGGAATTCAATTGCAAATCTCCATCTTTTGAAGTTCAATTGTTGTTAGTGGCGGAGCTAGGAATTTGTCCTCAGGGGCCAATATATACTTAAACATATATTTTTTATTGCCAAAATATCAAAATTTATCGATGAAACTTACATTTACTCTTTTGTTGGAATTTTTCTCCTTTTTATGTGTATAATGAAAATTTTTGTGGGCAATCTTGTATTAGTTATTTCAACAACTTATTTACTATGCAATGCCGATGAAAATGTATAATATTATCATCCATTGTGTTTTAGGTTCTTATTTAAGCAATATCGAATGAAGATTTGAATTTTGAAGGTAATTAGGTATAGAAGATTCTAAAGAACCTACTTAATTATTTAGAACAACAACTAATATATGCATGAAAAATCAAATTATGTTAAGTCCAAAAATTTAGTTACAAAAAGATATGTGAAAAAGTCTAATTTCTTTAATTTATGTAATAAAAAACAAAAAGAATAGATCACTTTGAAAAATAACGGGGGAACTGAAGCATAACTAACTTTCTATTCATTCTCTTTCTTTGACTCCATTGTTTTTCATCCTTCATCTATCTTATCTATACATCTAGATTTTTCAAGAAGAACCATATGTTAACAACCAACTTGTTTTCCTTTGAGAGAGAAAAAACTTAATTGTAAAAGTTCTTTTGGGGTAATATCCAGCTATTATTAGGTACGGGAATTGCTTTTGTTAAGGTTTTGTAAAAAATAAAGGAAATTATTAATAGCCATAAAGTTTGAATTTGAATAAATGAGTGTTTTTTATTTTTGGTTGGGGATAAGAGCGAGACAGTTAATTGGAGAGTGATACATGGGATGGAGAAAGAGGGAAATTTTTAGGTACGTATGGGAGAGATAGAGAGAGAGACATGGGAGAGGTGGAAGGGAAATACGAGACAAAGGGTGAGAGAGATGGTAATTGGGGATTTGTTGGAATTTTTTTCTTTTTTGGCAATTTTTAAAGCCGCTTTACTTTAATAAAATTGGAAACTACCGCTAGGCGGCCATGTGTAGTGAACAATTTTTTTTTTTCTTTGGAGAGTAGGGAACCTTTTTTTGAAACAATTTAAGAGACATGTGTTATAGGAATTTAAGTGGCTTCCTAAAACATAAACATATGGATATACACAAATGCATACTAGCAAAAAGGGGTGCACAATGTACACTTGCGAAATAATAAATAAATCATAACTAAAAAAATAAAATCAGAGATATAAAAATTCATATAAAAGAATGAAAATAAAACAAAATATAAAATAAAAGTAATAAAATAAGGAAAATCAAAGATAGCATTGTAAATTTGGCCACAATAAAATCATCAACAAATTTAGAAGAAAAAAAATGATAGATGAAAAGCTTGAGAGAAGCAGAAAAATTGTGCAAGGAAGATCTTAGGAAAGTAGGATGGATGGATGTGCGGAAGAGAGAGATCCCCAAAATCAAGGTGGATGAATGCGTAAGGAGGGGCATGGGGTGATCCACCCAAAGTTTGGGTGGGTGGACGCATGCAAGAGAGAGGTTGCTAGTGTTGCAACTTGGGTTGGGCCCAACACAAAAGCACCCGCCCAACCCACTCATTAGGTAGGGTTAGTCTTGGTTTTAAAAGTTTGGGCGAGCTTTCGGCTCAAAAATTCAAATCTGGCCTCAAGTTGGGTTGGATTAGCATTGAGCTTAAACCCAACATAGGCCCGCCGACCTGGTATATAAATAGATAAATAAATTGTTGTTTTCATATATATGTGTGCATGTGTGTGTTCTCAGGTCACATATGTTTCATATAAGGTACTTATATGCATTATATAATTATATCTTTAGTCTCGTTAAATTATGTGAAAATGCAGTATTGAAATTGATTAATGGTTGAGGCCATAATCCAACAAATATTAATCCAACAAAAATGCCAGAAACTTTTCTCTCTTAAAATTTCTATGTAACCCAATCCAACCTAGTTAATGTGGCCCGACCCAACTTTGCTCCACTAACCCAACCCAACCTAAATCAAGCTTACGATGGGGTAGGGTTGTGTTAGGTTAGAGAAATCTTGACCCTAAGACTGATTTGGGTTGGGTTGTGGTTGGACATATAGAGGTTAGGTTTGGTTAAGGGTTGCCCTCAACCCAACCCAACTCAACGGGCTGGATTTGCAGCCCTAGAGCTTGGACAAAGGGAAGTTCTACCCATAAATTGAGCCTCTAGATGGAAAAAGAGATATTGGGCGGGTGGTGGATATTTGGGCCCAAATAGTTGACAAGCAAAATTTGAAGAGCATATCTGAATTTTGAAAGCATCGTTTTTTTCATATAATGCATGTATGCATGTAGATATCTCCCTCACCCATTAAACCCAAGTTGATTTTTGCACTTAAAGTGCTCTTCGTTATTACACCAGTGAAAAAATTATACTAGAATGACTGTTGATAGGTACTGACTACTGAATGTTTGGGAAATTCTTCAGGGATAGCATAAATGTGTTATTCTACAGTTGATTCATGCAATAATTTTAAATTTGGTCGTCTCATTGGTGATGTGATTTTATGTTGAAAAGATTGTTCTTTTACCTGAATTTTGTATTTGGAGTGTAATAACATGTTTCTTGTCATTGTTGATGTGATTTATATCCTAACTTTGGTTTCCTCTACCATTTATTTTCTATCCAGGTTGACATATGGGAGGAACGTAAAGTCTTTGGTTCTCGTGGACAAATTCTTAAGGTAGAGCTTTTGGGAAGGAATCTAGAGAATAGAAATAGAAATGGAAAGGGCATTAGTTACAAGTTGGTAAGAAACATCAACCACGTACTAGCCAGTGTGAGTATGCCCCAAAAGGGCATTGCTTAACTTTGTTGCTCAAATATTTTTGCTTGTTTTACATTTCAGAAGCAGCCTAGTGCAGAACTGCTGGAGAAGCTCATGTCAGGCTATGGGCATGTTTATGATATGGATGAAGATGCTTTATTTGGAAAATGCCAGACTGCAATTAACTTTGTTGAGAAAGTGGAAAAAGACCTCAACTCAGGTGAATGCTACCTTCTTATAACCAATTAAATATATTGGATATATTTTTCTTGCAATTTTTTTAGCCTAGTCATGCTGTTCATAGCAAACTGATATGTATAACCGATAAATATCATTACCTTTGTCAGTTTGGAGTCATATGTGATACTCCATTTTGTTCAGTATCTTGCTAAGCACAAACTCATGTCAATTACTTTTGATTGCTTCGTTGAGATGAAAGATATGTGTTGGACTTTCTAACAAGATCTTTAATCCAGCTAAACAAATGTGATATCCTGAAGTCATTCTAAAGATTCATGTTGTTTCTCATAAACAAGCATATGATATATATGTTATGCCATTTGAAAAATCTAATTCATAAACTAATAACATGAATCTAGATGACATTTGATGTCAAAATCTGCATGCTTCCTACATTTAAAGAGAAAATCATCTTTATAAATCCTACATCACACATTTTGTTTATTCAGTGCCCCTTTTAGTATCTGGAATCTTCTTTGATCGTTGAAACATATTAAATTTTCTTCCAGTTTCATGCCATAATTTCTGAATAATATCAATTCATTTAACTTTTAATATTTTAATAACTATGATACTTACAAACAATTGTGATCACTGTGAACTGAATCGTGTACCTGATTATGATTAATTGCTTCATGTTAGACTGTACCTGTTATTAAGCATAATAATCTTATGGGGAAAAAATCATTTGAAACTTTGAGTTATTTTATAAAAGAATGAAAGAGATGTGGCAAGCCTTAACGGAAGAGGCACTATGCGGAGAGTTATCACTTTGTTGTCTTTCAAGGATCCAAATCGTCATGGTTGCCTGGTATGTGCTTCTTCTCTGAAGATAAATGAGATTTTGAATTTCCTCACTTTTTAATTGTGAACATTTCCTGATCTTGTGTGATAAACAGTGATACACCGACTGTCTACACCTTTATAGTTCTTTTTTCTTTAAAGATAAGTTTTGAGTTGAGAATAAGCTTGAGACTTTGCCTTTCTCTGTAGAAGCCCCTCAATATAGAACTTTGTTGTTATCTTCAAGTTCTCGACATTTCACTTGTAAATATTCTAATGCCAATTCTCTAGAATGATTATCAGTGAGACATCGACATTTCTTTCATTCTGATGGATTGCAAATCTACATCTTACCATCTTGCCATAGATTAAAATATCTTGATGTGCGAGTCCCTTCTGGACGACGTACTCTGCAGGCAAGATACAGCCATGATATAGTGGCACCTACCTCAATATCTTACAAGGATGCACGCTAACCCATTTTATGCCACAATCCTAGGCACATGAGTAGCAGAATTGGTTCTGCTGTTCTTGTTCATGGGAGATATATAACAAAGAAGAGTATTGCAATGCTTTTCTCTTTAAACATTTAGCTTGCATTCCCCCATCAAACTAGCTTGAGGTACTTAAGTTGCATTTGAGTCCATAAATGAGAGATTGGAAATGCTGTCCCACTTGAAATATGTTTGTTTGTCTGTATAATGGTATCCACTATAAGATAATAGATGAACAGCTTTGATTTGCTCGTCAGTAGTTGATCATATCAAATTTTATGAACCCATGCCCAAACATATATCTTCCTGATGAGTCCCACCTGAAAAGCAGGTAGATAAATGTTGGTCCAAGAATAACCTAATGCAGATTTTGCCCCAAGAAGGTGAGTATGTGTATTGTTCTCATGTACTCTTCACAATATAAAAAGTGAGTATCCATTAGTCCTGGAAGGGCGGGGGTGTAGTCAATGCGAGCTGATGACTCGCACCTACTAGGAATTTCAGTGGAATTATCGCGAGACTCCATTAGTTCTCACTTGAAATGTATCTCTTTATTGCATGCCTCACTCAAAGCTCAGGTAAATAAACAGCTTCGGACATAAATTTTATTCCCGAGTTTTGGACGCCGTGTGAAACAAATAAATCCACTAGGAGCAATGCTTTGTTGGATTTTTCTTGAGAAAAAGGGGGAGACACGGCTTATATTGTAACTTCCTAGATCTATTTATAAATGCAACTATATCTTCTTATAAGTTCCACTAGTTAGGAGTAGTCTATGTTCTTTTCCAAATGGTTGACATAGTTTGAGTTGACCTGTTCTGGAAAGTCATGAAGCCAGAGGCCTTTCCTCCTTCAATGTTTGAAACATATTTCTGACTGTTCATGCAGTATATTAGAATTTGAAGAAACCAGCATAGTATCTTTAAACAGATGGGTTAATATTTGTCAAGAGATGCCACTCTGTGTAGTTTGCAAGAAGAGTTGATGGGTGAATGTTTATCTTAATAATGTTTTCCCAGTTAGATGATCAGTGATTTATGATGGGTTTTGCACAAGTCCCTTTTGACAATGATATCTCCCTTCTGTTTCTAAGATGGTTTTTGATTTATTCAATTTATCTATCTCTTGTTCCAAAATTTTTATTTCATTATAGCTATAAACTCAAGATAACCATTTTTTTTTTCAGTTAGGATATTTTCTTTATAGTGCTCTTTATTCTTTGCTTAAATAGTAATGGGTTAGATGGGTAGTTATTGTGCTTTGCATTACTTAATCACAATGCTTATAAACAGATTTTTTGCATTTATTTTTCATGGTATCATTGCAATTGCAACTTACCTACATATTCCTTAAGGAATTTTTGAATTGGTTTTATGAATGGATAGGTAATATTAGTGAAACTGCAACTGTTGCGGACTTGCGGGTGCAGCATGGCATACTAAAAGAATGTATAGAACAACTGAAAGCTGCTGAATCATCTAGAACCACTCTTTTATCCCATTTAAGAGAGGCACTCCATGACCAGGTGGGACAGCTGATGGATCTTCTCCTGAAGACCTTACAGTAGAGTAAAACAATGTGCAGTATTATTATTTTATTAGATATATTTCTCTTTGGTTATCTGAACTGGCTTGAATTGGTTTACAGGAGTTGAAAATTGAAAAAATCCGTAACGAACTTCAGGTATTCTTCTTGCACTTCAGCAATCCTGTTCGTTTAAATTGTGAAGTATTTACTCTGGTGCGATATTGTGATGATGTTAACTTTCTCCGAACCTTTCAGTAATTGGGAATTGGTTATCTGGATGCTGGATCTGTTAAATTTGCAAATACATATAAGCTTTGTTTTTTTTTTTAAATGTATTAGACAATTTCATCAGCCTAGCTGAATGAATTCTATGCATATTTATATGGAAAATGTTTTACATATCCACTTAAAATCCTCATAGTCAATTGTTTAAAAGAGTTTTGAGAAATTCAAGCTTAGAATTGTTTCAGCCTGTCACATTTGGAATTGGTTATTAGTTGATTTTTTTTGTGATCATAGTCAATATTCACCATTCAATTGCAGCTAGAGCGTCAAATCTGGATTGAGAACACTGAAATTACATGAAACTTTGTGAGCAGTAAATTTATGAGTTTTACAATATCTGCGCCATGGTATGCTGAACCGGCCATACCAGTTCGGCAATCCTTGATCTGCACTCATTAATTTTGTACATAATGCTAGATATTTTGCTATTTATTTATGCTTCAACTGAAGGATTGCATGAGATAATAATGAGTATGTTGCAACATAGATTGAGTGCACACTTTAAGTGAGAAAAAAATGAAGAAATAAATATTTAAGACAGGAAAGGTGATAAGATGATCGAAGAAGGTGAGGAAAGAGGACTCGCAAAGAGTTATAGAACTGAGGTCTTAGGTCTAGATTGTTTGGCAGAAAATTAACCACAAAGAAGATGAATAAGGGTGGCTAGGCAGGCCTAAGCCTGAAGACCCAATTTGACTTGATTGCATTGACCTGACACAAGTAGATAAGTTGGTAGAAGTAGGGAGGCCGAGGTGACATTAATTGGCAGAGGAGAGGCAGAGGAAGAGAGATGGTGGTGGCTGGAGGCTTAAGTGGTAGGCAGGGAGGGGGGGGTGGGCAAGGAGGGGCAACGTCCAGCTTGGGTGAAGCCGTGAAGGTGCTGAGAAAGGGGGAGGGGGATAGAGAGAGAGGAGAGGCTAAAGCTGGCTTGGGAGAGGCACTGAGAGAGAGAGTGGCGGTAGCTGGCTTTGGTGGAGGTATAAGAGGGAGAGAGAGTGGTGAATGATAGGAGGAGACGTATAGAGAGAGAGAAGGATAAGGAGGTGGTTGTTGGAATGGATCTGGTGGGCAACCAATAGTGTCCATGAATAAAGAGGAGACTGGAGCCCTTTTCTTTTAGGATTTAGGGCTCCCAATTTCGTCCCTTATCCTCTTTTTATCTTAAATTTCAAATTTAGAAAAAATGAAAGATAATAATATATAAAAATTATATTGTGTTACTTGGACACTTGCATCTAGCTCCAAAATCTATCAGATACGTATCCGAATTTGGATATTTAAATACTTATGAAGTTCTTTGCTAGCTACTTTGAGGATTGGAGAAGAGTTGAACTCTTCCAATAATGAGTTTGTTAAACTCTTTCAAGGATGTGTTTGATCCCTTAATTTGATATTGGGAGGGAATAGTTGTTCTTTTTAGGTATTGAAATATTTTTGTAAAATATTATTTTGCTAATATCTTTAAGTTAATTGGGAAGTTGGAATGAGAAACACATATATTGAAAGATCTTAGCAAGCACTGTTTTTTGACATCTTTTTAATGTTTAAACAAATAAAGCTTAAAGGTATAAATATATAATATAGTTAAATTTATATATTATCCTACATTTTCCAGAATCTCTCTTTTTCCCTCTTGCCAAGTAGGACACTTGGATACATGTGTTGTTCTGATTCTAGTATTCATATCATGCAACACTGTAGGCTTGAAAAATTGAGGCCTCGTCTTACTTGATCGGCTGAAAACACCAGCCTAAGCTCGGTAAATATTGGATCGGGCAGGGCCGACTTTGCACAGATCTACTTCACATCCATGATGCTATCATGCTACATCTGCATCATAATACTCTCCACCATCCTGCACAACTACTTTAGTATCATGTCACTTCTGCATTGTGATTTTGAAAACATCCGCTGAGAAGGGCATTTGGATTCCTCTAGATTAATATCATCAAATTAGGAGCTCGTGTTGTCTTTACTCCCATCCAAGTCCTGGTCATGTTTTCTTTTTTAATAATGTTCTACCTATGGTTTTCATGGAAAATGATTCATTATTTTATGTGCCAGGTACTACTATGTTATTTCTTGTCAAGAGCCCCTAACTTGCCAAATTTGCTAAGAACCACTTCTTGAGATATTCTGTTGCATTCATTTTTCTTCTCATTGAATAATGATTTTGCCAGCTATCCATCATCAGACCAGTCACCAGTCTTTTGTAGTCAAAGTCAGTACATGGTTGCCAATGGTGCCTATAGTAGTCTGAACTATGAACCTTGTAATTACCTGAACAGAATGCCTTGGAGTTAAAATTTTCATCATTATGTATTTTACTACAAATGCACTAGATATGTTGTCAGACGAAGAAGGATACATAGAAATTGAATTGTCTTGACACTGGATATGCCCTTCGATGGCAACCACAAACAGGAAATTTTCCATAGTACTTCCAGAATTAGTTGGGCTATTTACTGTTCATATTAGTAGAATGTTTCGGTACTCATTGCAGTTCGTCTGTCTTTTAATATCTCTCTTTTGAAGCCAAGTTTCGACATGCATTTATGAGATTGCAAGAATCTTTAGGCAAGAATTCATAGAGAGGAATTGTTCTTAAATAGTTTGGACAAGGATTCATTAGTTGCTCCATGTATCAACTGCTCTCCGTAAATGCTCTCAAATTCCTTTTCAATGTCATCCGTATTATTCAAGGTCTCTCTTTTGTTTCCCAGGCTGCGCAATCACGATATGAACAAGCTGGCAACATCTACCAGCAGCTACATGGCTGCAACATCAGAGAGTCGCCTCCTGAGCAGACACCAAAGGTGTCATCATCACCCTTCTTCGATGCCCCTCCTGGTTTCACCCCAAAGTCCAGTGTCGGCGACGGAGACAAAGCACCATCAACTCCAGTCAGGTGCAACCAAGAGGCGCCTCTCTCTAACAACGATTCTTCTCGTACAGAAGAAGAGCACCGGAAAACAGCTGCTGCATCAGTGGCAGCAAAGCTTGCGGCATCCACCTCGTCTGCCCAGATGCTCAGCTACGTCCTCTCCTCCTTGGCTTCAGAGGGCGTCGTCAGCCAGACTGTGAAAGAGGAGTACCCTTCTGACAACAAGAGGCCTAAACTAGAGAATGATGTGCCTTCTTACATGCCACCACCTCAGTCTGAGCCCCAGTCTCAGACTCAGCCACCCCCTCCCCCATTCCCGCATCCTGATATGCTGCATCAGCCACCACCACCACCATCACCGCCCATGAGTCAGCTGAGCCCCACTGTTCAGCCGCCGCTGCTGCCACCACGACTACCAGCAGCTTCATTGCCACGTGTGCCTCCACCTCCGCCAACCACCGCACAGCTTATGCAGGCTGCTGCTGGACCTATGACTGCTGTACCCTTCGGTTACAGCTCAGCCCCACCGCCTCTGCCGATCTATCCAATGGTTGGCATGCCGCCTTACCCGAGCATGCCAAATCCATACCATGGTTTCCAGGCATCAGATGCTGTTGGTGGTCTCTTTAGCCAACCACCATTGCCAACAGCACCACCACCAATGACTCGGCAATAATAAGCCAGAGAGTGGTCTGGAGAAGCACGAGCAAGAATGTGATGATTGAATGAGGTGAAGCTCATAGAAATGGCTGATATGAATTTTTGTTGCATCCAAAGAATTCTGTTGGTCTTGTTCACATTGTATGCTTCAATCCGATTAACTCATATACATGTTGTACATCAAGTCATGATCATCTAAAGCATTTGAAGTGTTGTTGAAGAGAGTTCTTTAACTGAAGATGGATTGGAAATTTAGATTTTATAACTAACTGAAGTAAAACTTTAATCTAGAGCAAGAAGTTGAATTTTGAAACTATATTTGAAGGCCATTGTGAGAGGCTTGGCCTAGGTGCGCCTCCATTGTGAGTCCAGTCCAAGTTTTAACACATCATCCAGATCATCCGTCTATACCCTCTCCCTCCCTCTCTCAAACCTTTTTTTTTTTTATTTTGGCCCCCTATAATGCAACCCTTCAAACAAATATTTACTCTCATGCCTGAAACAAACAACTTGAATATAAACATGAAATTATGTGAGTTAAATCAGCAGCAATTGGGTCAAACCAATGAAACAACAATGATCAGATGATTAAGTTGGAAGATATCAATCAAATTCTTATAACATGATAAAACCGCATGTAAAAGATAATCCGCCTCCCAATCTCTCCCATGGACTCGTATGTTGTCTCCCAATCTTCTTTATTTTTTAAAAAAAAATCCATGACTAACTATTGGGGATGAGCACAAAGTGGGGAGGGACCTGATTGATATTGACATGGTTACTGACTCCATGACTAACTATTGTAGGCCTCCTTCAAATGACCTCGAATACTCGTGAAAGATCAGATGGTTGCCAGATCACCGCCGGCACTCATGGCTATGGTCGCTGGTTTTGGAGCAATGGCAGGCCAATGCAAGGAGGTGGTCATGGTTATTGATGCTCATTAATTTCTATTGGAGAGATGGTTAGGAAAGGGATTAGGGTGGGCGATAGCACTCATGGTGAATGGGCATGCACGACAAGAAGGGATAGTTGAGGAGGATAATGGCACGCACAGTGGACAGGCCAAGAAGGTTTTTTTTTTTTTTTCAAATGGATAGAAAGGAATTTCAAACAAATTGGAAGGGAGGGGTGTTTAACAATACTTGATAAAGCTATTTAGCTCAATTAGGTGAGACATTGGTGAGACAAATCGGGGAGAGGTCAGCCGGGCATAACTCGGGCGAGAAATGAGGTTGGATGGGGCACCAGAGCGAAGGGAGATGATGACGTGTGGTGGGGTGCTAAGATTTTGATCGAGAGAAGAGAGAAAATTCTTTTATAGTTAAAAAGCTTAATCGATCGACTACAACTCGTCTTGCGACTATTTTGATTGTGAGTCGACCTACTGCAAGATAGTGCAAAGTTGAAGCCTAATGAACACTCACTCCTACGGAAACAAGATATCCTTTGAAGATAGAAATTGATGATACAATAAAATATCGTGGAGAACTGGAACACCAGATTCTTCCACTAGTCCGCAATCATTCAGAGATAGAGAAATAGAATTAGCAGCATTAGGGTTAGCAATAGACAGATGATAGATGACTCTGACACCATCGAGAGGGTGCTAGAGTATTTCTTAAGATCTAGGACAGATCAACCAGGCAGCAGGAGGGCACCTAGTGAGCTTGCAGGAGAATATAACATTGGTCAGCCCGATCTCAGCCATAGAAGTCTAGGAGGCTCTCTAGTCTTTGGTTGATGACAAGGCCTCGGGGTCGGATGGTTTTCCTCCAGTCTTCTTCAGAAGTACTGGCATATTATCAGGCAGTATGTGACCACAGCTATCCAGCAATTTTTCACTTCTGCAAGGATATCTCGTGACTGGAAGCAGACCTTCATCACTCTGATTCCACAGAGGCAGGGTGTCACAAAGTCGAGCTACTACCGACCAATCAGCCTATGCACTACTCTGTATAAAGCCTTTGCGGAGATCCTGGTGAAGAGGTTGAGGGGCATCCTGCCCAAGCTCATCAGTTCTGAGTAGAGGCCTTTGTTGGTGGATGCAACATCACCGACAATGTTCTTATAGCCATGAGTTCATATTTGACCTCCAGAGAGCTTCGGGTCGGAGTCTGATGGGTATCAAGCTTGACATAAAAAGAGCCTACGATAGAATGAGCTGGAACTTCTTGACTCACTCCTTAGAGAGCTTCGAATTTCATTAGTTATGGGTCATATGGATTTTGGGTGCATTTGGGCTCTTTCCTTTGCCAATCTAGTGAATGGCATGCCCACACAGTTTTTCGAATCTTCCGTCGGTCTGCGGCAATGCTTCTGAGATTTCGGCTATGGAGGCGTATAGGCTAGTGGCGGATTCTATTCAGATCTCGCATCTGTTGTTTGCCGATGACCGCACGCTTTTAGCCCAAGCGACGAGAAAGTCAGCTCAGTCATTTTGAATGATTTTAGAGGAGTACTATGGGGCCTCCGGGCAACAAATCAATCTGACTAAGTCAGCTATTTGCTTCAACCCGAAGATCAAGCCACGATTGAGAATAGGGGACACCATGAGATATCTTGGGGTTCTCATTACTGGTCATTGCCTTCGCAGAGGGGAGTGCCCCACCATTGAGCAAAGCATCAACACAGGCTAAAGGGGTGGCAAGCGAGCGCTCTATCTATGATGGGCAGAGTCACTCTTGTTCGGTCAATACTCAGCTCGATCTCAGTTTATTTGTTGTCCAACATCATCATGCCTCTGGCACCGCTGAGGACTCTAAAGTAGTTATTCAGGAGTTTTATCTAGGACAAATGAGAGGGAAGTAGCAGCATTCACCTATTGGCATGGGATGTGATCTGTCAGCTGGCTAGTAGCGGTTGACTAGATATACGGCCAGGTATCTTCTAAAACCTGAGAGTCTTTGGTACACCCCAATGAGAGCCAAGTACGAGGCTCCAGCCGTTGAGCCCGACTTTCTCACCTAGTGTCAGATTTTTTATCTAGAGGGAGATATGTACCCGTGCTCCGACGGTGCTCTCTTTGATCAGATGGGCGATTGGGGACGGGCAAGCTATTGATATTCAAGAGAACATATGGCTAATAGAGCAGCCACTCGGTTGGTGGCTTATCATGATCACCCCGATGTGCCTGGCTGGATGCAGAGTCTGTAATCTAATCATCCTAGGAGAGAGAAGATGGAATGAGGGCCTTATCTGACATGCCTTCGGAGAGCAGCTAACCGAGAAAGTCTTGACACTACCAATCCCCACAAGGGAGACTGCGGACAGAAGGGTATGGAGAGTAACTAGGAGGTCAAAGTAAGCACCCAAGACCAACATGACCTGGTTAGAGACAGGATGATGGATTTATGGGGATTGGATTTGGAGGATGCGCATCCACCTTCATGTCGCTTTGTTCATCTAGAAGGTGGCATGGAGATGCTTGCCGATCAGGAGCATGCTGACAAGGAGGAGAGTGAGAGTCACTTCAGTTTGTGAGGGGTGCCCTAACGTGGAGAGGTTTATCAGTCATGTTCTTTTGGATGCCCACGGGCAGCCCAAATTTGGATGTGTGCAACAGCTTCATCCAATACACTATAGGTTACGTCCTCGACTAAGGACTTCTTAGGTCATCTGAATAAATTCTTGCGGAGGCCTGGTACTGCAGAGTGGGGTATCAGATGTGCCTACATGGCCTATCATATATGGCTTGACATAAATATCCGAATCTTCGAGAATAGAAGGATGCACCTGAGGACAATGGTAGCTACTGAATGTCATATCTTCGATTATTGCTTTCAAGTAGTTTCACATGAGCAAGACTTGACACTATCATAATAAATTTAAACTTCAAATACTAATTCCAATTAACTTGTGTGACCTTGTTCAAATGTTAGAAGACCTTGCTAGTCTGATGGGATCTTTTGACGAGGCACCACTTTTAAGTTATGGTGGAAACAGGATATTTGAAGAAAATCAGGTATGTTGAATGAGTAATCAACCTATATATTCCTAGAGATAAAAAAGGAACTCAGTAGAAGTGATTTGTCCCTGGAAAATAGAGGTCAATTACCAACTTTGATATTTTGCAGCCATATTTCTAGTCCTGTTTTCAAGAAAGAAAGGTCTTAATGGAAGATTTTATCAGATCCGATAAGAACTTCCATTGTCCAAATAGGCCCTAAATATCTTGTGAGTTCAAACTTGTGTTCCTTTCAAAAAAAATCTCTGATTTCAAAACAAAGATTACAATAAGATTATTAAAAATATAAGCTTACAACTATATTATTTTGATCACATCAAATAAAAATAGTTGCAAGTTTATATTTTTGTGTCCATAATACCTTCATTCCTTCTTGTAATTTTTCCAGCCTCACGTTGAGCATCAGCACAACTTATCACTACTAGTTTCTGTTCCTTTCTAACGAACAAACATTAAGCCATTCATGATCCGGTCCAAATCTATTGCAGTTAGCGGCAAAACATCTAACATATAAAGTGATAACAAGATTATCTCTCAGTTTTGGATCATGTTCTTGACTTCAACCATTCCCAATTTATATCCATTCATAAAGTAGCAATATAGAAAAGTTTACCTAGTTAAAAAATTATTGAATTAATTTTCTTCTTGTCCAAATAGCCATAAAATAAGAAAGGTATTCATGATATCTTGACTATATATGTCTAGGTAAGTGTATAAACAAATTTAGGTAACTGAAAGATGTTTCTTGAGGAAGTACATTGGGGCAAGTCTTGAGTGAATGGCAGCCGTCGGCCCTCAGGATTGTCATACATAATGCTCATATAAATTTTTTAATTGGATTAGTTAATTCCTGTGGCACGGCCAACCTAGTGCTACTTTGCAGATGCAATAAATAATGGATAGGCGGTAGCACGCAAGAACTAAACGGAGAGAAAGGTCGACTCCACTCCAAAATTTAGAGTTTTCTTAAAAAAAATACATAAAATATTCACAAACTTTTTTTAAAAATAAAATTCATCTAGATATATTAAAATTATATAAATATGTTACAAATTGAAAAAATATGTTAGGAAGCCGCATTAAAGTTAATTTCAAAAATTTTTCTTTTAGAAATATTTTCCTCAAGGCATACAAAGGAAAAAAATTGAAATAAATATTAAATTTAAATAAGACTCTTCTTAATTAATTGTTAACTATTTCCGTACATGTAGGAAAAATTTTCAAAACTAGTTCACATTTGAGTGACTCAGGAAAATTAGAAAAAAATTTATGGAAAATAATGTAAAAAATTCATAAAATAAAAAATAAACTAAATATGTTGAAGATATCAAAATACTTTAAATATATCTAAATATGTTACAAATCCTCATGCATAGAAAAAAATATTTTAAAAAGTTGTGTTAAAATTAATTTTGAAAATTTAAAAGATATTTTTAAAGTTGTGTTAAAATAAAGTTAACTTCGAAAGTTTTCTCTCCACACATGCAGATGAAAAAAAAAATCAAAATAAATTTTAAATTTAAGTAGGATTATTCTTAATTATTTGTTAACTAATTTCATGCATAGAGAAAAATTTCAAAAAAAAATGAAATTACTTCGAATTTGAATGGGACTCTTCTTAATTTTTTTTTAAAAAAAAATATTGGCATTTTAGCATCCACACAAAAAAGAAAATTGAATTTAGAATTATTTTAGATAACTAATTGCATACACACAAAAGACAAAAAAAAGAAATAAATTCAAGTTTGGATGGCACTCTTCTTACTTATTTTAGGAAAAAAATTATTGGTTGTTTAGAGTCCATGCATAAAGAGGAAAAAAATTAGAGTTAATTTAGAAATTTGTTAAAATAATAGAGGAAAACTGAATTTAGAGTTTTTTTTAGATAGTTGTTAGCTATTTTAGAAAGTCATGTTAAAGTTAATTAAGAAATTTTTCCTTTTAGGAATATTAGCCTCTGCTTCTTAATTATTTTAAGAAAAAAAAATATTAGCCATTTAAAGTTCCATGCACAAAAATATATGATTTTAGAGTTATTTTAGAATAAATAAGAGATATAGATAAAACAAGAATGATACAACGTTGCAGGTTCTTAATTCAATAATTCATTAAGAAATTCAAAAATAACTAATAATATAAATCTTATTTGAATTTTTTTCTTTCTCTATATCCAAAATATATGAAAAGGTCAAGGTTTCAATATAAAGGTTACATGTATATAGTTTATCCTATGGCTTACACAATTTGTGATATTGATGGTACATATAAAATAAAAAGAACTAATATTTTTGTTAATTATTTCCTATTCTTATTTTTTCTTATGTTCATAGGGCTTGTATTATCGAATTGTAACAATTGTTGCTCACATAGATCTAGATAGAGACTTATGATACAACTCACGTACAACTTGCAATGAAAAGATACGCAACATTGTAAGTTCTGTTAGGTGCTATTTTTGTCAAAAAAAAATCCACTAATATCATTAAGATAAAAAATTTACAATCTCCTAAACATTCAAAAAAAATATATTAATTATTTTATTTTTTAATTCTAGATATCTCATACTCATACACATCAAAATACATGATCATATTGCAGAACTCGCTCTAACTATTTTTTGATAGAAATGTTGAATCCTTATGGAAAACTTATTAATGAACTATACAATCTATATTTAGAGAGTACAACCATAATATCTTTTAATTAAACAGTATTTCCTAATGATTGATATCAATATAGTGCTTCGTGTTTATATCATACGAGGACAGATCAATAAAGCTAGGAAAATTTATTTTAAAAAAAAATACTATGGGAACACTGCATCTTTATTTTAATATTCTTAACAAACACCACTTTAGTCTAAGTGGATTGTAAGTTGCATATGTCAATGGATCTTGTGAAAGAATGTCATTCCCTTCTCCGACTTATTGCTCAGTATCATCAACCGGCAAAGGGTTATAACTATTTTTTTTTTCTACTAAATTTTTCAAACAATCACAAGATGCCCAATTGATAGGATGTTGAGCTCACCACAAGCCAAAGGTCCAAGCCTGACAAGGATAAGCATGTAGGCCCAAACTCCTCTAGGCTAGTTGTGCGCTTCTACTATTCAATTGGGGCATTGAAAGGAATGAGGATGTTACGCATTCCTTTAAATTTCTTTCACCCATCGTATTCACAATTAGAGAAGGACCCATGTCCCCATAGTCCAGATCTTATTTCAAAACAGTCCTCTCTGAAAAAAAAAAGGAGCGAGAAATTTCTAAAACCAAGGAGAGAAACTAGAGTTACCAGGAAACAAAAGCTTTGGAAATGTACAGTAGGAAAAACAGAACTTCTCATGATATATTGTTTATATGTCTGAACCCTGCAGGTGATTCTTCTAAGATTTAACTACTACATCTAAGCAAAAAACTATTCAGTCTTCAAACCCACTGCTCCCACCAGGTAGAGAATGCTTCTAGTTTAAATACTGCCTGAGTACTTACTGCAGAGTACTTCCCTGTTGATAAAAGATCACAAACATTAAGTATGGAGATGATTTATTTGGAACCAAATTATGGATGCAAACTACCTTGAATTTGGAACAGCAGAAGTTGAAATCATGTTCTGGTGACAGAAGGCAAGTCAAGTCACACGGATGAGTAGAACCACCATGATGAAAATACAAGTCATGACAAAGATTACAAGCCATGTAAAGCATGTAGTCTTGGAACTCTCTGAGTACACCTCCATGGCCCGTACATTGGCACGGCCGGTGCTGGCCAAGCTATGTTCCACTGCCCTCTCAGTAGAATCAAGTATCTGTTTAAGCCATGATAGTAAAGCTCAGTTACAAAATCAAGAGAAGCCAGTGACAACAATTAATCAGCTCCATAGAAAATAATTCTGATATCTGCACATAAGCACTATTGGTTGCAATAGAAAATTGGTTATACATGTTTGCGATAATTAAACTTGCAACAATGAAGATATCAACTAATTTAGTATGGAAAAGTTCAATTTTTTCACCAAGACATGCATGCATTTAAAGTGTGTGATCTAGAAGGACAGAATTAAAATGAAGAGATTAGCAATATGCAGATGACACAATAATATTTTGAGAACTTTAATATTATGTAGCTTTGAATCGGTTTCAGACCATAATTTGAAAAGCCAAAAACTCGGCTTCAAAGTTAGCTAAGTCGAGCCGGCTCGAAGACTCGATCGAGTACCCAGTGAGTCTTGAACATCAAGACTTGATTATGTCATTTATACTTGATAATGTTTATACATAAAAATATATATTATTATATATATATATACATTTAATATTAAATATTGATGTTTAAGAACATAAATAGAGAAATTTATATACATGCAGACATAAATCCCTCAATCTATAATTTACTGTTAACATACAAATAATATATTAATAAAATAATTAAAATAAAAAAATAAGAATCAGCAATGACTATTTCACATGCCATTAACTATTACTTACATCTTGATATTGAGGCTAGGAGGCAGAGGCTAGCAGAACCCCCTAAAATCATAATCAAAATTGGGAATGATGCAGTTGTGGGATGGGTGAGGAATAGAAGCCCCAACGCTTTACATTCCATTCATATTGTTACAATTTCACATTAAATATATTATAAAAAAAAACCTCCAATGACTTGTTTCGATGAAAATCTTAAAAACAGATAGTATTGAAATGGACTATAATTAATATTTAATACTCGATTAAGTCAAATGGCTCGGACCAAGTTTTGAGTAACTCGGCGAATCAGCCGAGTCAAGACTCATCCAAAATCTGAGTTTCACACAAGCCAAGTCTCCTATCAAGTCGGCTCGAAAACTTGTGAGTTGAGCTGATGTGGCAAAGTTTTGAGTCAACTTGACAAGTTTTTAAACAATGTTTCAGACTAGGTCAAAATTTAAGCAGATAGCTGGATCACCATATCAGCATTTAAGCAGCATCTGCTAGACTTTCTGAAGTACAAGGCTGCACCTTTCCCTATCAAATATGTGAACCTTACAAGATTCAGAGGATAATATATTATTTTTTTATGTAATAGAGACAGATGGATAATACAAATATACAAGAGCTGCACCACTCTTTCAAAAAACTTGAGCACTTCATGAACAACTTGCATCAATTTAGTAAGAAAATTCAAAATCCAATAAGATTCCTTTGCTTTCTCTGTCTCAAGTTGGCCAGCCAGTCGGTGGCACCATTTTCCTCTCCATATACATGTGTAATCGGTAACATCGTCAGATCTAGACATTAGTCTTATGATGTCAAAATAGGAATACTTTTCTGGTCAATGGAACGGCCGTTTTGTGTAACCAAACACAGCTTTTGAATCTGATCGGTCCAAATTCTCTTATGCCACCGCTAATAGACATCTGCCCCATGCATATCCCAACATACAAAACCTATTCCGGTTATGTCTCTACTCACAGATAAACTATTTTCTTAATTAGGTCCACGATACACTTTGGCATTCCAATACCTCTAACAACTCTCCAAGCTATGTTGTTCCTCTATCCTACAAACTCCTTTTAAGACAGCACTATTTCGATCTTTCCATAAATTCCAACAAGTAAAAGCTGCTATAATGGCCATATTGCCTATCAATTACAACAGCATGCCAATATTTTACTGCATCCACTTCTCTATCCATGAACCATCTCATGAACTCCTGAACATACTTCTCTCGATTTTTGACAGCTCTAAAACATATGGTAAAGAACTTAATTCTCTACTCCATACTGGCTGCATATGCTATCTGGCATCAAACAATTTTTTCATGAGCATAATGCTGCGGGAAACTTATTTTGAATCATTTTCCATAACAGAAACCTGATCTTCTTGGCCATATATTAATCTCCAAATAACATTCCAATACACCCCACCCCATCTCTCCTTAAAATTTCAATCCTATTCAATTAATGTTTGGAATGGATTTAACTGTAACTGAACTTCCAGGATCATATATCCAGAGCAACGAATCTTTAACCTCTCACTTTCAAATTAGCCATTGCTAACATCTATTTCATCATTCTTTATGAAAAATCTAAAATAATTTTTGCACAGACACGCACATAAACGGTTATTCAACAGTTATAGTCCTGGCAATCCGGGGTCTCTCAGAAGAGCGGAGTGGGAACAGACCTAACTTTTTTTTACTTGGCCACAAAGTAGCCGTGGTAGGACTTGAATCATTGCATTTGTCAGCCCAAGCCTTTTACCACTGCACCGAGTAATAACCCCTAATGTATGTGTATATGTATGTATATACATATATATGTGTACATGCATACACAGTTTACCGTCATCCATAAATAAAATCACTTCCAACTAAATCCACCCAACACTGTCATCAGAGGCAATTTTCAGACCAGCCACAAATTTCTGATTCTAGACTAGTTAGTAATTGATGGATTACCGACCTATACTATAATTAATTAGATTCATCTAAGTTCTTAATTAAAAGTACTTTTGATGTATTGAAAATGGCAATACTTTTGATGTACTGAAAATGGCAATCGCATTTGTATAACTACCTTTTATGGATGGGCTTGCCAGACATGAAACAAGCTCACAAAAGAAGAAGCTAGAAGTTAATTAAATAGCTTCTCCTAAAAGGGTCTTTATGGCTTCTACTTATCATAAAAGCACTTCTCAAATGATATTACCAAAAATTAAATCTTTTAGAAAGTATTCTTTTTTTTCACTTTAAAAGTTGCAGGACTCTTGTCAACACCAAAAGTGCCCTTGGTTTTCCACCAAAGGCAGTCAAAGAAAAATTCTATTTCTGAAGATAAGCAACTAGATCAAAATCGGAGCTATTATTTTTTTAATTTTGGGTAGGATGTATAGAACTAGGGTCAATGGGGCTAGCAGTTCCAAACTTAAATGAAGTAATAAGTGCATTACTCAATATAGACAAGATGGATGCTTAAGTAACCATAACCATATAAATCTATTTATTCCTACTAGTTGGTGCTGTCTCTGTGAATCCATCTTTGCTGACCATTTCTATTAAGGGCTATATTCATTGTTACTAGAGGCTTATTCACATCCTTTTTCACACCTTCTCATTATCTGGCCTTCCCCTCCTCTTAACTCATATAGCAGAAAGCTAAGTCCCTCTTCAACTAGGGTTTTTTAGATATTTATCGTGTATGCTCAAATCACCAGAGATGATTCTCCAGCATTTAATCCTAAACTTCTGCAAATTCTAATTCCTATCTATGTACTTAAACCACCTTAATTTCCTAGTGTAACACAACTCTTGCATTCTCATCTGTTTAGAGAACTACGGCATACAGCAGCAAATTGTTCATTAAAAAGGACATAGTATATAAATTTATCATAGATGGGAAAAATGGAAGAATACTTGCAGCAATCCAACAGGATATCATATTTACAAGTAAAGTGGTCACCACGAGCTAGTAAATGAATGATCTGGAAATCCTTGTCTGGCAGAATATCATCCAACATGATAATATACAGCTGTTAAGTGGCAAGATATTTTAGGTCCAAAAGAAAAGTTTTTTAATATATATATATATATATATATATATATATATATATCGAAGCCCCAAATTGATTAAGGTCTCTCTTTTCATGGAAGTGCAGCTTGAGATTTTAACAGCAAGAAAGTTGACCCAATGCAAGAAAAGATTCTAAGCGACCTTCTTTTATTTCTTCCTTTCTTTTTGTAGTAGATGTTTGACGTTTCAGCCTTCAACTATAATCCAATGGTCAATCTATGATGACTGAATGGCCCTGTTTTGGGGGTCCATAAGGGTCTGCATATTAAGCATAAAGAGGTGAGGTTTTTAAGTTCTCTCTTCTTCAATTTCAATTATTTATGCATCTAAAGAAACGTTGCTGATAACATCCACCTCCAGCCCCCTCACATATGCATGCAAGGATGTGTGCACAAAAGTGTAGACACAAAAACAGAGAGAAAGAGAAGAAGAATAAAGACATGCAATTTTTACCTTCTCAGTGTTCTGCAAAGATTGATTCATCAGAAGACTGCTTTCCTTAAGTTGCTGTGCTAACACTACCATTTCGTCCGTCAAATCTTCTTGAAGCTTTCTGGTAAAAAGGAAATAAAGAAAATAACAAGCCAGATAACAAGTACTGTATTAGGTGTCCAGATATGTACGGCTGAAAATGGATGCATCTAGTAGAGAACAAACACTGAAGCATATGACAGTAAATATCTTTGTGAGAAAGATATTGAACTATTAATTGATAGATGGGAAAGGAGAAATATGTAGAACAGCACACAAAAAGAAACAGGACATCTTAAAGAAAGATGACTGATATGCCAAATTGATGATACAAAACAATCCTGTCCCACATATTAAGGGTTCGCTTGATGGATCCCTATTAAGTTTCAAAATAAGGTCAAAACCACAATGGAATTTGATACAATCTTCTACTCCAATTTTAGTGATGTTCTTAAACCGAGATATTATAGGCCAGCAATTTTACAAAAGATAGAGGCATCCAATTACATAAACAAACGTTAAGTCTAGCAGCAATGCACAACATCAGCACCCATTTTTTATTCCATAAACAAAAAATCAATGATGAGCTGTCAGTAATGCAAGAAGGAAGTGCATGGAAAGGCTATCAGTCAACACATTATGATTAAAAATTTTTTGCCATTGCTTTCTATAAACAGGACAAACCCTGCAGGTCCATCATAATAAACCACAAAAGCAGAATGGATGAAAATCAATGATAAGTGGCAGTCTAAACAAGAGTAAATCAGAGTGAAAGATGACAATTCTGAGGTATGATTAAGTCTAACTCGAGTTAGTGAGAGAGACCAAGTCTATTTTCTCAATGTAGCAAATCAAACTGATGAAAATTATGATATGTTGGTAGTAACACACCTATGTTTCTCAATGTGAATTTGCGCTGCTGCATCCAACTTAATTGGTGTTGCTGAGTCCCTCTCCTTAGACTCCTGGATGCTATCTTCAATTTCTACATGAGCTCTGTTTAGTTTTGAACAAAAGTGAAGTCATATAATCCAACAAAGCAGAGAGGAACACAGAAACAAACCAGCAACGACAATGTCAACACAAGGAGCTGCAGTTTTGCTTACACAGTTCTCCTTCTCAGTCCACGAGGGGCGTTCACATAGTTTCCATCCTGTTCTGACTTAGAGGGGCTTTCCTCATCTTTAGTTTCATCAACAACCTTCACAGGTTCTGGCTGATGAGGTTGTCAGTATTAACTAATAAGTTTACTTGAAGATAGCTTTCAGTCATAAGAATAATTCACAATCATTTGCACTAAAAGAACTCCCAACCATCTGCACTAAAAGAGCTCACAATCATTTGCACTAAAAGAACTCCCAACCATCTGCACTAAAAGAGCTCACAATAATTTGCACTAAAAGATCACAATCAATTTGCCTTAAATGGAAAAAGGTGGCATTTCATACAACCTCCAGGATCTGACCACAGCACAGTACGAATAAAAACTGATGCTTATATTGCATTTTGAGATCTAAAATGGACCAGAAACAGAGATGGCGGAAAAGCTTGATTTATAAAAGAATGAATTTTGGCAATCTACACATTATATAAAACTGATGTAAAATTTACCGAACTTGGAGACTGGAAACAACTTAATCGATTTGCATGTAATCTGATAGTTTCAAGCAGAATATGTTATGTATTAATTAGAATCAACTATGAAACATTATTAATGAGAAGTATATGAAAAAATCATTCTTTAAAATTATGACAAACATCAATAATTATGAATATTTGTATTGGAAATGAAACAAAAATTCTTTTTAAAGTATGCTCCATCATTAATATATTCAACAAAACCCTAGAAAACAGCCTAGTGAGTCTAAAGAGAAGAGATAAACATACCGATGGAGTAGATAATTTGGCTGCAAGGGCTTCGATCTTCTCTGAATATTCATTCAATTTTGCTTTTGAAACACTGAGGAAAAGTCAGAAAAGATTGTGACTACTATATGAACAAGTTCTTTTTCTGTATTTTTTTCCATGCTAAAAATGCCTTATGAACAAGTTAAAAAGTATGTACCCAAAAAAAAAAGTACAAAGTGGTTTTGCAATACTTGCAATGGTACATGCACCGAGGGTTGAAAAGCTGACCTTACTGCAATATGAAACATCCTGCACTGCAGTATGTACCATGTCATGCCATCCCATATTGGCAGACCAGGAGTTGATACGACAGCATACCGTGGTACATACTATAGCGACACATGACTCCTATACCCTCAAACAGTATTTCAAAACTTTCTATGCACCAGCAGTACCGAAAAGTAAAACTTCGAGATGCATGTACTGTATCTAACTCAAAATTATTGGTGATCACAACATACAAGAATGTATGTGCGCATCCATAAAACTTTCATTCTATTTGATAGGTTATGGAATGTTTGTCCAAAATCTCTTTTGTTTTATTAAAGACAGGTACTGCATCTTGCTTAGACAGCTAGTCAAATTTTGCAGAGCTCAAGAAAGAGGGTCCAGTGAACATTATATATGAACATGTGTATCATGCGTGCACATTAAGTTCGTTAAAAATAAGAAAAAATAATGTATAGACAAATAATTTCACACTCCAAAAGCTGTTGAATGAGGATTATGCTAGGAGGATGCAATTGTTGGGGGATGACAGAGATTAACCAAAATGGCAGTAGGCTTTAGAAAGGAACAGAAATAGTTTAAACTTTTTAGAGGATCAAGCAATTAAAGTATGGAACAACTATCAATTGTGTTAGTTTTGTTTAGTTTATGAATCTCTGTAATGAAACCTTATAGATCAAATAATGTATATTATATGGTACTAGAGGAAGAGCACCAGTTAAATTAACAACATTACTGAAACCATTTACATTATGTAAAAAGTCGAAATTGCCCCCTTCCGTCACCCATACGCATCTAGAACCCCCACCACTCCCTCCCCTCTCTTCTTCTCCTCCTCTCGTCCTTCATCAGCCTCATCAATGACAACCTCTTTGATAATGGCGTCATCGTCGGTGACAGGCCTCCCCATACACACGCAGCACCCCCATCACTCCCTCCCTTCCTCTATCCCCTCCTCCTCTCTCTTCTTCTCCTCCTCGTCCTTCATCAGCCTCATCAATGACAACCACTTCGAGAACGGCATCTTCATCGGCAGCAGGCCTCCCCATACACACCCAGCACCCCCACCGCTCCCTCCCTCTATCCCCTCCTCCTCTCTCTTCTTCTCCTACTCCCGTCCTTCATCAGCCTCATCAACAACGCGCTCTCCAAGAACCGTGTCATCGTTGGCAGCGTTCTACCCATACACACCTAGTATATCCTCTAGATCTTTCAAATTAGGTGACATTGGAGAAGATGAGAATTTTCAGCCTTGAGAGCATAATAGAGGAGTTTGAGATGCTGACAGAGAATGCCAGCCATGTCCAGAGAGAGGCCCTTCAAAAGATTCTCAAACAAAATGGTGATGCAAAGTACTTGCAGAATTTGGGCCTTTGAGGAAGAACCGAACCCAAGAGTTTTTGAGGCTTGTGCTCCCTTGGTCACTTATAACGATTTGGAGCCCTACATTCAGTGGATCATCAATGGGGATACTTCGCCCATTCTCACTAGGAAGCCTATAACATCGATTTTATTGAGGTATAACTTGGGATGCTTGTTTACTTTGTGCTAACTGCTACTAAGTAGCAATTGTCTGATAATTGGCAAGCTTGTGTTTTGCTATAGTTCTGGCACCACACAAGGAAAGCCCAAGTTTTTGCCATTCAACAAGGAGCTAGTTCAATCCACCATGCAGATCTATAAGACTTCATTTGCTTTTAGAAAGTGGTATAGATTTCTTCCACATCGAAGGCTTGTTTTCTCTATGTACTATTTTAGAGATTAGCCTATTGATCCAGCTTTGGTTACAGCCTGTGAGACTTTCGATTGTGTGCTTCATGACTCATTATTTTCGGAATTGTTTTTCCCTTAATTTCTCTTTTGTCTAAGTTGTCTATGTATTGGAAGTTCATTAGATGTAGTGTTGTTAATAGGACCTTTTTTGTTAATATTTATATTCTTCTATCATATTTTCTAAGCCCAGTAGTCCCATTCTTTTGAAATATGCATGATAAGTGAGCATGAACTTGTATAGAAAAGATAAATTTAACCTACAATGCTATCCTTAGTGGTCGCTTTCTCGAAATTTCCATCTATGCACTCATTTATGCCGCAAGATCTTCTGTACTAACATGAACAGACTTTTCACTCTCTTTGGGAGAGAGGAGCTAGGAGACGTCATGGTGGGCAGCAAGGTTGAGGGTCTAGAAGTGGACATGGAGGGCTTGGGTTTTCTTAAAGTTATTTTGGTTATTTGTTTTTTTTTTTTTGATGTGGCATTTGGGTCCTATTTAAGGTTTAACGGTCTGACTAACATTATTAAGTTATGGATTAAAATATTGGATAAAAATAAACCTCAACAGGGTAAGCATGGGTTTTTCAAATTATTGGGTGTAAGTGTAGTATACACCTAATCTCAGGGACGTTTTTGTAATTTACTCTATATAAAACTTAAAGATATTACAATATAATATATTACAACATAATATAATGCATAACATATATTGTAATATATAATACAACAAAAGATGAAGATTTTTAAAATTGCCAGAATAGGATGATACAAGTGGTATCATACCATTTCGATAGAGAATTGGCACTGGTATATAGTGTGTTGGTACGGGATGCAGTCTTATACCATGTGTCAATATCCAATACCATACTAGTATTTTCAAAAAAATAAGCATACCCTTCGATATCGATTTTTAAAACCTTGCATAACATAATACAATACAATATAATATAGTATAGTATAAATATAATAGTTAAAACTATTATATGGTTTATTATATTATATAATATAGTGCATCTATCGTACAATTATTATAATGTTACATGTAATGTAATTATAATATTATTAAAATTTAAAGTAAATTACAAAAGCCTCCTTGAGATTAGGGATAAATTATATTTACACCCAATAGTTTAAAAAACCTAAGCTTACCATCTTAAGGTTTATTTTTATCCAACATTTTAACCCATAAATTAACAGAATATTAGTCAAACCGTTGACCTTAAATGGGACCCAGATGCCACGTCAGAAAAGAAATTAACAAATGACTAAAGTAACCTTAAGTGACCAAAGTAACCTTAAGAAAATCCAAGCCCTCCTCATCTACTTCTAGGCCCTCGACCTCGCAACCCACCACAACATCTCCCAACTCCTCTCCCTCAAAGAGTGTGAAGAAGTCTGTTCAAGTTAGTATGAAAGATCTTGAAGTATAAATGAACATATAGAAGGAAATTTCAAGAAAGCGACTAAGGATAGCATTGTAGGTTAAATTTATATTTTCTATACAAGTTCATATTCACTTATCATGCATATTTCACAAGAATGGGACTACTGGGCGAAGAAAATATGACAGAAGAACACGAAAAAGCCCCATTAACAACGCTACATCTATTGAACTTCCAATGCATAGACAACTTAGATAGAAGAGAAATTAAGGAAAAAATGATTCTAAACATAATGAGTCATGAAGCATAGTCAAAAGTCTCACAAGTTGTTACTAAAGTTGGATCAACAGGCCAATCTCTAGTACACAGAGAAAATAGGCCTTCAATGTGGAAGAAATCCGTACCGGTTTCTAAAAGCAAATGAAGTCCTATAGATCTACATGGTGGACTGAACTAGTTCTTCGATGAATGGAAAAAACTTGGGTTTTCTTGTGTGGTGCCAGAACTGTAGCAAAATGCAAGCTTGCCCATTGTCAGGCAATTGCTACTTAGTAGCAGTTAGCACAAAGTAAACAAGCACCCCAAGTTATACCTCAACGAAATCGATGTTATAGGCTTCCCTGGAAGAATGGGTGAGGTATCCCCATCGATGATCCTCTAAATGTAGGGCTCCAAATCGTTATGAGTGACCAAGGGAACACAAGCCTTAAAAACTCTTGGGTTCGGTTCTTCCTCGAAGGCCTAAATTTTGCAAGTACTCTGCATCACCATTTTGTTCGAGAATCCTTTTGAAGGGTCTCTCTGGATGCAGCCAGCATCCTCCATCAGCATCTCAAACTCCTCTATTATGCTCTCAAGGCTGAAAAATCTCATATTCTCCAATGTCACCTAAGTTGAAAGATCTAGAAGATATGCTAGGTGTGTATGGGGAGAACCGCCGCCAATGATGATGCCATTCTTGGAGAGGTCGTTGTTGATGAGGTTGATGAAGGACAAGAAGAGGAGAAGAAGAGAGAGGAGGAGGAGGTGGTGGAGGGGATAGAGGAAGGGGGGAAGTGGTGAGGGTGCTGGGTGTGTATGGGGAGGCCCGTCGCTGACAATGCGGCCTCGGAGAGGTCGTCGTTGATGAGGCTGATGAAGGATGGGAGGAGGAGAAAAAGAGAGGAAAAAGAGGAGGGAATAGGGGAAGGGAGGGAGTGGTGGGGGCGTTGGGTGTGTATGGGGAGGCCCGCTATTGATGATTATGCCATTCTCGAAGAAGTCATTGATGAGGCTGATGACGGATGAGAAGAGGAGAAGAAGAGAGAGGAGAGAGGGAGTAGCGGGGGTACTGGGTGTGTATAGGAGGCGGAAGGGGGCAATTTCAACTTTTTACATAAGGTAAGCAATTTAATTAATGTTGTTAATTTAACTAGGTGTAAGTGTAGGTTTTACAAAATATTGGGTGTAAGTGTAATAAATGTAAACCTCAGGGAGATTTTTGTAATTTACTCTTTTTTCTTTGTAACATAATGGTCAAAAAATATTGAGTAAGACCTGAAGAAATTACAAAATACTTCCCAGATAATTTATTTTGTGTGAAAGGAAGAAGAAACCATATTTATTTAACTTGTCTATTTTAATATTTCATATACTTCTTTTAACCATGTAGTTATGTAATAGTTGTTTAAAAGACAAACATTTTCTGCACTTACAGACCTGATAGACTTTCATGATAAAATTAATCAATTTGACAAACTCGGTACTGTAAGTTATCTGGGCAGCTGATGGGCCAATGAAGCTTGATAAGTTTTCACTCCTAACTCGATCTTATCAAAGGTCCATGTGAGATGCAGAAATAGCCTATCTGAATTGTATAGGCAAGAAAGTTTTAGTATGGATTCAATCCAAGATTCACAAGCTTATGGGGTCTTTACTACTTGTATCTAGCCAGCCAAGGCCAACTTCTATATACGTTGACAAACTAAGAATGTGATGTCTAATGAATCCCTGATGGCCAGATTGTCAGACAAAACCACCTCTTTTCCCTCATCACCTATATCATGCTCCCCTCTATGCTACCACTCAACTTAGCTACTCAACTATGTTACCTGCAATCTTTTTGTTCCCTACCTCATCTCTAGCCATGATCAACAAAAATTACTTCCTCCTTTCCTCTCCTTTGGTAACCTTCTTTATCTTCTGTTATCCCCTAGCTTTTATTAAAAAAGAAATCTATCTAGACCCAGTAACTCCATCTCTCCTCTATAGTCTCTTCAATTGCTTCTCATATGTTATTGAATCAACTACTTTCAACTGCCACCCAACTCAGGCTTCTTCTCTAAAGGCTTCTCTCGAGCTCAGGCATGAAATTTCTCTCTCTCTCTCTCTCTCTCTCTCTCTCTCTAAAGGACTTAAGCAAACGAAGGATCCACCAGATTTAGCTAGTTAACAGTCTAAGATTATGGAGAGAATATTTTCTTAAATGGATAACATTTATTTAAAAAAGAATAAAAGAGGATGAGCATATAAAATGATTAGACAAACCTTGATATTCCCGCTGGTGTTCTCTCTGCCCCTAGTTGCTCTAATTGTTCCCTTAATGTGGTGACATACTGGAAAAGCAAACAGCATCACTTTCAATCAACTTAATCCAGTATAAAATAATAACATAATAATAATAAGATGCTAGAATTGTTAAATTTCACAACATGTGAACAACATGAATCTAGCATGCCACTATGACCTACATTTCAAATATTAAAAGTAATGCAATCAATTTTATTAGTTTTTCAACTTCTTTTTATGAAAAAATGAAGAATAAACAATAAACAAGTTCTTACAAGGGTTCTATGAAGACGAAAAATTAACATAAATATTTGTTCAAAATTTCATCCACATGTCTTCCATGCCATTCAACAACTGAGAATTGATCAATATTGATTATCAGACAACAAATAAGCATAACTTAACCTTATCATGCTGAAAATTATGGAACTGTCTACTTTCTAGGAAGACAAAATTGTTTATGATGGAAGACATTAAATTTTGTGTTTTCATTAATGTTTATAACCAAAGTTTGTCGTACCGGTACCGGACCCCATACCAGTGCCACATTAGCATAGTGTCGGTACGGTATGGTACGAAATTTTTTTTTGCGTACCGAGGATCGGTACGCCACCGGTACCGAACCGGTACGGAACGTTACGTCCGGTACCATCCAGTTCAATACGGTACGGCATATCATGCACAAATAAGTTCAGAAAACAATATGCAAATTAAGGTAGCTAGTTATATAGTGATAGTTAAACTTGTTTCTCCAAATAGTTTTAAAATATGTTGGTTCTCCTAGACAAGGTTTTAAGTCCCGGTGGGATAGGGGGCATCCCAACCATCCCATCCCCTTTCTGTAAAAAAATGGGACCGAAATGGGGTCCAGACTCCGAAACCCATCAATGCAGAGAGAGAAGAAGAAAAAGGAAAGAAAGAAAGGATGGAAAAAGGAAAAAAAGGAAAAAGTGAAAAGGAAGAAGAAGAAGAAGAAGAAAAAGGAAAGAAAGAAAGAAAGAAAGAAGAAAAGGAAGGAAAGGAAGAAAAAAGGAAGAAAGCAAAAAGAAAGCAAAAGAAAAAGAAAAAAAAAAGAAATAAAGGAAGGAACAAAAAAGTGAAAGAAAAAAGAAAGGAAAGAAAGGAAAATAGAAAGGAAAGAAGGAAAGAAAGAGGAAAAAGAAAGAAAGAAAAAAAGAATATGAGAGAGACAGAGGATATCTATCAGGATATATGATCGAGATGGGCGAGACAGCAGGGCATCTCGTTCCATGGAGAAACTAGGACAACCCATCCCACGGCATTTAAAACCTTGCCCCTAGATACTAGCTGCTCAAAAACATTATTTCTAAAGATTGTTTTAAAAAAATCCCATGGCAAGAACAATTGCACACACCTAAAGCTTCCGGTTAAAGGGCAAGACCTCACATGGAATGGTTAAGATTGATACTTTGTTTTTAAAAGGAAGCTTTTTATTACCATATCCCATGCTTACATATATATACCCACTATAATTTCGTTGACAAGTAAAATTATGCAGACACTATCCTTAGTTGTTAAGATCTGTATCTCAGATATGTTGTTTATCAATTAACCAGAGGGAAGAAAACTTGATCAGCAACTAATAATTATCATCCTTTCAATTGGTCTTAAAAATCCAGCAATTTAGGATCCATGTTTGAGTACTAAGAAGGTTAGCTATTTAGAACCTAATGACATTTAACTAAAAGGACAAATCTATCCAAGATTAATTATGGTCATGTACATAGGAGCAAAATTCAATCAGGTGAGAACCACAATGAGAACTACAATATAGCCACAAATTTCTAATCCACAAGATTGAGAATTACGATATGTCTCCTTACAGAAAAAATAAATCCATAGTGATCCTTGTGCTCATCATAGATGTTCAAAAGTGCAGAATTACTAAACATAAGCAATATATTTTTACAAATTTGATTTGAAAATTAAACAATGACTATATATTCACTCAAGGAAATCCATATTATGGAATATGCATTAACATTTACTCGTAATATTGTTTTATTCATCTTCTGAGATATTTAATTTGTGATCCTAACTTTTCTAAGAAGTTCAAAAGCACAAGCAGAATGTCGTGTTTTGAGACATGTCTAATATGAAAACCTACTGAACACTATATCGAATATATGTTGGAGAAGATAAAGCAGCAACAAAATTTCATGAAAACCATTTGGAACCTACGATACTAATTACATGCATTCAACTCACATGGATGAGCTTTGCTTTATTCTGCTGGTGAGGAGCAGCTGCAAGCAACCTTCTCAAATTCACTTCAGTCTTATTGAGTCTCATGATTACACCTAAAAAGAAACAAAAACAAGATCAGAACTTTAGCACAGTAGGCATAATCTGCTGTCACATAATTCAAAAACTTCCTATGATGGGGCAGAATAGAAGATTTTAGAGGAACTACAGTAATCCATCGAACAAGATTTTACCATATAAAAACGTTTTCCTAAAAAAAAATTCTTTTTCCTTCTTCAAACTTTGCGTTTAGCCGACCAATCCCACAACCTGAAGGTAGTAGAAACCAATTTTCACTCTGGCTCCGTAACTGCAAGACAGGCATCTCCATTGCTATCCCAATATGGTGCCCATAAAGAAGCTTGCACCCATCTCGTCCTTCCAACATATATATCACACAGATAATAACTTCTCTTTTCCATTAATTCCCATTCTACGAGTTCTGATTCAAGGATCCCAGAATTCAAGTCCAAATGATTCATTGAACATCAACACGCCCGCCGCCCCCCCCCCCCCCAACCCCCAAAAACAAATATGAAAAGATAACAATATTGGTTCACGAAAAAAAGGATTAAAACAGAAATTTTGAAATCTTCTATCGAATTTTTCATTAATTAGAAAGAAAGAAATTCCTAGAGCCAAATCACGCCCATTACAAATTTCTCACAAGAATTCAGGTAGAGATGGAGAGGGGAAAGAACCAGTTCGACGATTTTCAAGTAAAAAGATCCCACAAGCGATCAAAATCTCACCGATTTGGGATTTCTGGTGCAGAGATCGTCGTTATTCTATCGATCCAGGGGGGCGGGGGAAGAAAGAGATGGCGATGGGCAGGAGGACAGAGGACTCGCCCGAGGCGGGGGGGGGTTTGTTCTATCGGTAGCGCTGGCGCGGCCTAGAAGTTGCCTTCGATTTCAGCCAGAGGGCGCGTACGCCCATTGCCCAAGCCAAGCCAAACCATTGTCAAAAGTTAAGAATCGGACTGACCCTATCAATCTTTTCCCTCCTTTCTAAAAAATTCTAAATCCTAAAATCCTACCTAACCCTAAAAGCCCTAAAAACCACATAAGCCTAGGAACAAGTATGTAAAAACTTTAATTATTTTCAGAATGCCCCTATTCCTTGATACCCATGATATTTAAAATTTTTAACTATCTTGTAATATCCTCACCACATAAAGCTTTTTTGGCTCTCAAAATACCCATATCCTAGAGCCTGTATTAACGTGTCAATATAGATCTCAAAATACCCCTCGTCTAAGATAAAACCATTTTAAAAATATCTCTATCGAACAACTTTCTTTATTCTCAAAAAACTCTTGTTAAGGGCCATATAAGTGTGCCAATATAGTTCTCAAGATCTCTCTCTCAAAGATATTCTTATAATAATTAAATATATTTTTATCCAAAATATACCTATTATGACTCCCGATGAAGAGTATCTTGATCGGTTTGACTCTTAATTCACTGCAAGGTGAAGTTGAAATCTCCTATTAAAGAAGGGAATTATCATGTTTCGACCAATAGGATGGCTTATCAACTCTTGGACTGTCATATTTTCTCATGTAAATTCCCAGAGTTTACCCTGAAGATGTTGGCTTTCAATTGGCATCAATGTTGATTTTATCATATGAGTTGGACCAAGCCTTCCCTTGGTTCGGTAAACTGTTCTCTCTTTTAAAATAAAAGAAGCATCCAGTCTTCTGACAGATGACAGTCCATATACTTTAAGAGAATTGGAAATTTATAAAGATGTGATCCACAAATTCAGTTGAACAGTTACAGAAAACACACCCTCCTAAATACTTTCCAAGCTTTTCTTGGAGGCTCTCTCTGGTGTCAGGTTTTGTCACGCCCCGAACCCATCACCCGGGTCCGGCACGCGACCGGCCGCATGATCCCTAGAGCAGTGCCCTAAAGATCATGCAAGGCCTAAGATAAACAACAATTCCAATAATTCCATAAATACCAAAATCAATGATTAATGTACTTCAAATCAAATCCAGCCAAAATGTACTGAATGATTACATAAATTCAAATGTCCATAAATAAAAGATAAATTGACTTCTAACTATCTAGCAGTCTGACTCCAGATCGAGCTCACTTCTTGTCCCATCCGACAGATTCTACGAATCCAGTGCCTCTGAAAAAAAAATGGAAGTGTAGTATGAGCTTTTCCAGCCCAGTAAGAATTCCAACAGCCACACACAATAAAATCATAAAATAATCAAGTATCAAAATATATATGTCATTTCATCATTTCAAAAGCTCAACAAACAACAAATATATGTAATCAGTACATATACACAAATCCTTTGTTCTTTTTTTTACATTATGTGATCCATTCCCGTATTACTCAAATTCCAAAGTTTTCAAACTTTTCATTTCTGGCGTTGGACTAACCAAGATCATGTCCCAGTCCAAGACTGCACAAATCCCACGCATAAGCTCGTGGCAGCTATCCCACGCGTAAGCCCGTGGAGGCTATCCTACGCATAAGCTCGTAGAGGCTATCCCACTCGTAAGCCCGTGGAGGCTATCCTACGCATAAGCTCGTAGAGGCTATCCCACTCGTAAGCCCGTGGAGGCTATCCTACGCATAAGCTCGTAGAGGCTATCCCACGCGTAAGCCCGTGGAGGCTATCCCACGCATCAGCTCGTGGCAGCTATCCTACGCATAAGCTCGTAGAGGCTATCTCATGACAAGGTTAGTCCAACCCATATTACATGTCTAGTTTTACATGTTCAATCACATTCCCATCACATCACATATTTTCATAAATTTTCAAAAATATGTTATTTCTTCCCAAATGAATTTATCTCAATATTTTCATTATAAACAACATGCACGCCTCATAGGTGCCGCATCAACTCATAAACAATCACAACATAATAATGAAAATATGTTGATAAAAATTCGTCTCATATGTATCATATCAACTCACAAGCAATAACATCAAAACCGTAAATAAATCCAACGATAAATCAATATATGCATAGAAGTGCTCAGATGTAGGGATTCTTACAGAAATTGTAGACTGACTCAAACACGGTCCGAATCACAACCTACGTGCTGGGGTGCTGAGTCCCCTGATCAAAATCTCCTGGCACCGCCGACTCTTCCTCTACAAGATCAATTATAAATCACAACTAAATCATTTAATATTTAAATATTCTAAACCATAATTCACATCTACTATGGGATCCATCACCAGGTCCCCAAACATCTCAATCCCTCCAGATCTAGGGCAGTCGGGGTAGCCCGACTCCCACCTTGTACCGCCAGCCTACGTCATCGCCAGCCATAGCCGCAGCCACGCCGCGACGATAATCGGTCCCGGTGAAGAGACTAAAAGAAGAGGTGGATGAGAGAGAAGGGTTCTTCCTCCACCTCTTCGGTCCAAGGGCATCAGCCAGGGTGGCTGTGCCCTCACCTTCCCCACCCTCGGCCACCATTGGCCGAACCATCGCCGGCCGCCCCTGTTGCAGTCGCCGACGATGGTGGCTATCCAAGTGAAAGAGAGAAGAAGAGGTCTCCTCCTCTTCTTCTTCTTTTCTCTTCGCCTTCTTCTTCTTCTTCTTCTTCTTCTTCTTCTTCTTCTTCCCCCAAAACTGACACTGTCCCCTCCCCCTTCCTCCATTTCTTCCACGGAAAGGCCACCGTGATGGTGGCTCGGCTTCTTCACCCTCCCCCACCCGACGGCAACCCAAGCAGCCTCCTCCGACCACCGTCGTCGCCGCCGGTGGCCAACCCACGCGAGAGGGAGAGAAGGGACGGGATCACGAGGAAGAAGGCCTCGGATCCGCCATCCCCCATCTCCAACCAAAGCCCTAGAACTCAACTCCGGCCCTCGCATACCCCGACCAACCCCACCGCCATGAATCCCGGCCAACCCGACGGCCGGCGGCCGGCGGCAAGATCCGTAAAGAGAAGCCGAAACAGGGTACCCCTGTTTCGGATCCTTCTTCGACGATTTCACCGGCCAAATCTTCACCCACGCCGCCCCAAATCCAGAAAATAAAACACAAAGGAAGAAACCATGCTTACCTCGGTCCGGTGGGGGTGTTCCGGCGGCCCTTTCGGCGAGGAATCGGTGGAGAAATCCGTGAGCTTCACCGGATTTGTGGGAGAGGTCTTCGCCGAAGGGGAAGGCTTTATGGCTTCCTCAACCACCGGTCGGATCTTGGAACCTCCCTTCTCCGGTGATCGATCTTCCCCGACGGTCGGCCTCCTCTGGTGATCGACCTCCCTAGCGCCGCTGCCTCACCCCCTTCACCCCTCTTCTTCCACGATCGTGCCTAGGGCACGATCATAAGAGGGATATGGGTCCGGTCTTTTCAGGCCGGCCCGTTAACCTCTTTTTTTTTTCTTTTTTTTTTTTGGGGGGGCGGGGGTTTTACATTCTCTCTCCCTTAAAAAAATTTCGTCCTCGAAATTAACGTACCTGGAATACCAAAGAGTTGAGGGTGTTTGACTTTTATTTCTTCCTCGAGCTCCCAAGTGGCCTCTCTTTCAGAGTGATTGCTCCATTGTACCTTTACATAAGAAATGGTCCGTCGTCGCAACACTTGATCCTTTCTGTCCACAATCCGAACCAGGTACTCGTCATAAGTCAGATCCTCATGCAGACTTATGGGCTCAAAATCTACCACATGGTTCGGATCTGGAATATATTTTCTCAGCATTGAAACATGGAATACATTATGTACACCTGATAAAGCTGGTGGTAGAGCCAAACGATATGCCACTTCTCCAATTCTATCCAGGATCTCAAACGGACCAACATACCTCGGGCTCAATTTGCCACGAACGCCGAACCTCATCATACCTTTAGTAGGAGATACTTTCAAAAAAAAAATATGATCACCAACATGAAACTCCAGTTCTCTTCTCCTATTGTCAGCATAACTCTTTTATCTACTCTGAGCTATAAGGAGCCGTTCTCTGATCACATGTATCTTATCCACAGTTTGCTGTACTATCTTTGGACCCAATACTTTTCTTTCTCCCACATCATCCCTGAGATCTCAAATAGTCTCCCTCTCGAAGTATCTACTCACAAGATTTTGACATACAAAAATCACAGCATCTCAAAACTTGATCCTTTTTATTTACCACACATAGTAAGTTCTTTTGATCTCCTTCAAAAGAATTCCAAACTTCCAACCTTAGATTAAAATGCCATAATTATATCCCAAGAAATTAATTTCTCTTGATTCTACACAGAGATCATAATTGGCTTGACAGAAATAGGAGAAATCTTTAGTATCAAATGCTCTTAATATTCTATAATCATTTTTCTTTTCTTTCTCCCACATCATTCCAACAAATAAGAGATCCATAGAATCAACAACATTCTCCTGAAACTAACTCAAGTATTTCATCATAATGCCTTTTAGATCAAATATTAATGATCTTAACCAGTTTCAAAATAAGTCAAACCACCACACTTCCGCTGCACTCTCTGATTTAATCCATTAAATGCTCTAAAGTCACAAAATGATTTCTGACTAAAGTATCACTTTGCATTGAGACTAAGAAAATCCAAATTTCAAACTTTCAAGTAGAACTAGAGCAAAACCTCTAGATCTTTTTGTCCTCAATTTATATAGAGTATACTTACCATAACTAACCCCCAATCCTTTAGTCAAGTTTAAGGTCACTACGTGATCTCCACAACCTTCTTAGAATCCAAAAATATCTAAGTTTAATTTAAAGGGGGTAATTCTTGTATTCCCTTAGCAATTTAATTAGAAAATCTACATTGATTTTCCTTCCAACAGAATTTACTTCAAATTCAATAGGTTAGAACTGTTAAGCCAATACCACTATGAGTAGGAATTAACTCTATTGATCTCCAGATCTTTCTTCACCAAGATTCTTAACATCCATCAGTAATGCTATATATGATAATTCATGTAAGCATCTCATGACCGAAGTCTCTACTCAATATGACATTTATTAGTGACTTCATCAACAATGACAAAAGATCCTTGCTCAAATCTTAAACCTAGGCTTGAGTTTTAAATTAACACATCAAATAGTCTTCTACAATTATAAGTAAAATCCAGTAGCCCAATCCAAACATGAGAATTCAAATAATTAGAATTCTTCCATCAATATGCATACTCTATGGCCTCAAAATAATCAAATACATCCATAGGAAATAGACCTATTTGCAATATCCAACATGCCAACACCAAATATAATCCACATACATTTTCAACTTCGAAGAACGTTCCTTTCAATATTATGAAATCTCCTTAGCTTACTCCAATACTAAATCAACGTACAAATCCCACTCTAACAATTAGCAGCAAAACCAAAAGTATGATCACATCAAAACCCAAATCAAATTTGAACTTTCAAATCATTTAAATAATATCTGAACATGGTATACTCAAGATGCCATTGTTGACCTACACTTATCTTAGGTCAAACCTCTCTTATCATGATCAAAGACAATTTATACTTTCCTTCCGTATGCATCGAAAACCAAACCGATGCATACATTTTATCACAAGGCCAAGTGGTCTTACAGCTTAAGCACTGAATTTAATTGTCATGTCCAAAGTTATCATAACCTTAAGCTATGATATATTTCTGTCACGATCCCTAGTGATCTTAAACATATGCTTAGATTCCAACTGGTCCCATTTTCCAATAATCTTAAACCTCAAACTTTAATGCCACTAAGGCCACAGTCCCTAGTGGTCTTAAACCTTAGATTATAATATCATTCTTGTTACAATCTCAAGTGATTATAAACCAAATCTCTGATAGTTTTTCTATCATAATTCTCCACTGATACTCACCTGAACATAAACCCTAGGATACCTCAACCTTAAGCTCTAATACCACTCTGTCACGCCCCGAACCCATCACCCGGGTCCGGCACGCGACCGGCCGCATGATCCCTAGAGCAGTGCCCTAAAGATCATGCAAGGCCTAAGATAAACAACAATTCCAATAATTCCAATAATTCCATAAATACCAAAATCAATGATTAATGTACTTCAAATCAAATCCAGCCAAAATGTACTGAATGATTACATAAATTCAAATGTCCATAAATAAAAGATAAATTGACTTCTAACTATCTAGCAGTCTGACTCCAGATCGAGCTCACTTCTTGTCCCATCCGACAGATTCTACGAATCCAGTGCCTCTGAAAAAAAAAGGAAGTGTAGTATGAGCTTTTCCAGCCCAGTAAGAATCCCAACAGCCACACACAATAAAATCATAAAATAATCAAGTATCAAAATATATATGTCATTTCATCATTTCAAAAGCTCAACAAACAACAAATATATGTAATCAGTACATATACACAAATCCTTTGTTCTTTTTTTTACATTATGCGATCCATTCCCGTATTACTCAAATTCCAAAGTTTTCAAACTTTTCATTCTATGGGTTGGACTAACCTTGTCATGAGATAGCCTCTACGAGCTTATGCGTAGGATAGCTGCCACGAGCTGATGCGTGGGATAGCCTCCACGGGCTTACGCGTGGGATAGCCTCTACGGGCTTATGCGTAGGATAGCCTCCACGGGCTTACGCGTGGGATAGCCTCTACGAGCTTATGCGTAGGATAGCCTCCACGGGCTTACGCGTGGGATAGCTGCCACGAGCTTATGCGTGGGATTTGTGCAGTCTTGGACTGGGACATGATCTTGGTTAGTCCAACGCCAGAAATGAAAAGTTTGAAAACTTTGGAATTTGAGTAATACGGGAATGGATCACATAATGTAAAAAAAAGAACAAAGGATTTGTGTATATGTACTGATTACATATATTTGTTGTTTGTTGAGCTTTTGAAATGATGAAATGACATATATATTTTGATACTTGATTATTTTATGATTTTATTGTGTGTGGCTGTTGGAATTCTTACTGGGCTGGAAAAGCTCATACTTATGCGTAGGATAGCCTCCACGGGCTTACGCGTGGGATAGCCTCTACGAGCTTATGCGTAGGATAGCCTCCACGGGCTTACGCGTGGGATAGCTGCCACGAGCTTATGCGTGGGATTTGTGCAGTCTTGGACTGGGACATGATCTTGGTTAGTCCAACGCCAGAAATGAAAAGTTTGAAAACTTTGGAATTTGAGTAATACGGGAATGGATCACATAATGTAAAAAAAAGAACAAAGGATTTGTGTATATGTACTGATTACATATATTTGTTGTTTGTTGAGCTTTTGAAATGATGAAATGACATATATATTTTGATACTTGATTATTTTATGATTTTATTGTGTGTGGCTGTTGGAATTCTTACTGGGCTGGAAAAGCTCATACTACACTTCCTTTTTTTTTTCAGAGGCACTGGATTCGTAGAATCTGTCGGATGGGACAAGAAGTGAGCTCGATCTGGAGTCAGACTGCTAGATAGTTAGAAGTCAATTTATCTTTTATTTATGGACATTTGAATTTATGTAATCATTCAGTACATTTTGGCTGGATTTGATTTGAAGTACATTAATCATTGATTTTGGTATTTATGGAATTATTGGAATTGTTGTTTATCTTAGGCCTTGCATGATCTTTAGGGCACTGCTCTAGAGATCATGCGGCCGGTCGCGTGCCAGACCCGGGTGATGGGTTCGGGGCGTGACAAAACCTGACACCAGAGAGAGCCTCCAAGAAAAGCTTGGAAAGTATTTAGGAGGGTGTGTTTTCTGTAACTGTTCAACTGAATTTGTGGATCACATCTTTATAAATTTCCAATTCTCTTAAAGTATATGGACTGTCATCTGTCAGAAGACTGGATGCTTCTTTTATTTTAAAAGAGAGAACAGTTTACCGAACCAAGGGAAGGCTTGGTCCAACTCATATGATAAAATCAACATTGATGCCAATTGAAAGCCAACATCTTCAGGGTAAACTCTGGGAATTTACATGAGAAAATATGACAGTCCAAGAGTTGATAAGCCATCCTATTGGTCGAAACATGATAATTCCCTTTAATAGGAGATTTCAACTTCACCTTGCAGTGAATTAAGAGTCAAACCGATCAAGATACTCTTCATCGGGAGTCATAATAGGTATATTTTGGATAAAAATATATTTAATTATTATAGGAATATCTTTGAGAGAGAGATCTTGAGAACTATATTGGCACACTTATATGGCCCTTAACAAGAGTTTTTTGAGAATAAAGAAAGTTGTTCGATAGAGATATTTTTAAAATGGTTTTATCTTAGACGAGGGGTATTTTGAGATCTATATTGACACGTTAATACAGGCTCTAGGATATGGGTATTTTGAGAACAAAAAAAGCTTTATGTGGTGAGGATATTACAAGATAGTTAAAAATTTTAAATATCATGGGTATCAAGGAATAGGGGCATTCTGAAAATAATTAAAGTTTTTACATACTTGTTCCTAGGCTTATGTGGTTTTTAGGGCTTTTAGGGTTAGGTAGGATTTTAGGATTTAGAATTTCTTAGAAAGGAGGAAAAAGATTGATAGGGTCAGTCCGATTCTTAACTTTTGACAATGGTTTGGCTTGGCTTGGGCAATGGGCGTACGCGCCCTCTGGCTGAAATCGAAGGCAACTTCTAGGCCGCGCCAGCGCTACCGATAGAACAAACCCCCCCCGCCTCGGGCGAGTCCTCTGTCCTCCTGCCCATCGCCATCTCTTTCTTCCCCCGCCCCCCTGGATCGACAGAATAACGACGATCTCTGCACCAGAAATCCCAAATCGGTGAGATTTTGATCGCTTGTGGGATCTTTTTACTTGAAAATCGTCGAACTGGTTCTTTCCCCTCTCCATCTCTACCTGAATTCTTGTGAGAAATTTGTAATGGGCGTGATTTGGCTCTACGAATTTCTTTCTTTCTAATTAATGAAAAATTCGGTAGAAGATTTCAAAATTTCTGTTTTAATCCTTTTTTTCGTGAACCAATATTGTTATCTTTTCATATTTGTTTTTGGGGGTTGGGGGGGGGGGGGGGGCGGCGGGCGTGTTGATGTTCAATGAATCATTTGGACTTGAATTCTGGGATCCTTGAATCAGAACTCGTAGAATGGGAATTAATGGAAAAGAGAAGTTATTATCTGTGTGATATATATGTTGGAAGGACGAGATGGGTGCAAGCTTCTTTATGGGCACCATATTGGGATAGCAATGGAGATGCCTGTCTTGCAGTTACGGAGCCAGAGTGAAAATTGGTTTCTACTACCTTCAGGTTGTGGGATTGGTCGGCTAAACGCAAAGTTTGAAGAAGAAAAAAGAATTTTTTTTTAGGAAAACGTTTTTATATGGTAAAATCTTGTTCGATGGATTACTGTAGTTCCTCTAAAATCTTCTATTCTGCCCCATCATAGGAAGTTTTTGAATTATGTGACAGCAGATTATGCCTACTGTGCTAAAGTTCTGATCTTGTTCTTGTTTCTTTTTAGGTGTAATCATGAGACTCAACAAGACTGAAGTGAATTTGAGAAGGTTGCTTGCAGCTGCTCCTCACCAGCAGAATAAAGCAAAGCTCATCCATGTGAGTTGAATGCATGTAATTAGTATCGTAGGTTCCAAATGGTTTTCATGAAATTTTGTTGCTGCTTTATCTTCTCCAACATATATTCGATATAGTGCTCAGTAGGTTTTCATATTAGACATGTCTCAAATCACGACATTCTGCTTGTGCTTTTGAACTTCTTAGAAAAGTTAGGATCACAAATTAAATATCTCAGAAGATGAATAAAACAATATTACGAGTAAATGTTAATGCATATTCCATAATATGGATTTCCTTGAGTGAATATATAGTCATTGTTTAATTTTCAAATCAAACTTGTAAAAATATATTGCTTATGTTTAGTAATTCTGCACTTTTGAACATCTATGATGAGCACAGGGATCACTATGGATTTATTTTTTCTGTAAGGAGACATATCGTAATTCTCAATCTTGTGGATTAGAAATTTGTGGCTATATTGTAGTTCTCATTGTGGTTCTCACCTGATTGAATTTTGCTCCTATGTACATGACCATAATTAATCTTGGATAGATTTGTCCTTTTAGTTAAATGTCATTAGGTTCTAAATAGCTAACCTTCTTAGTACTCAAACATGGATCCTAAACTGCTGGATTTTTAAGACCAATTGAAAGGATGATAATTATTAGTTGCTGATCAAGTTTTCTTCCCTCTGGTTAATTGATAAACAACATATCTGAGATACAGATCTTAACAACTAAGGATAGTGTCTGCATAATTTTACTTGTCAACGAAATTATAGTGGGTATATATATGTAAGCATGGGATATGGTAATAAAAAGCTTCCTTTTAAAAACAAAGTATCAATCTTAACCATTCCATGTGAGGTCTTGCCCTTTAACCGGAAGCTTTAGGTGTGTGCAATTGTTCTTGCCATGGGATTTTTTTAAAACAATCTTTAGAAATAATGTTTTTGAGCAGCTAGTATCTAGGGGCAAGGTTTTAAATGCCGTGGGATGGGTTGTCCTAGTTTCTCCATGGAACGAGATGCCCTGCTGTCTCGCCCATCTCGATCATATATCCTGATAGATATCCTCTGTCTCTCTCATATTCTTTTTTTCTTTCTTTCTTTTTCCTCTTTCTTTCCTTCTTTCCTTTCTATTTTCCTTTCTTTCCTTTCTTTTTTCTTTCACTTTTTTGTTCCTTCCTTCATTTCTTTTTTTTTTCTTTTTCTTTTGCTTTCTTTTTGCTTTCTTCCTTTTTTCTTCCTTTCCTTCCTTTTCTTCTTTCTTTCTTTCTTTCTTTCCTTTTTCTTCTTCTCTGAGAAGAAGAAAAAGGAAAGAAAGAAAGGATGGAAAAAGGAAAAAAAGGAAAAAGTGAAAAGGAGGAAGAAGAAGAAGAAAAAGGAAAGAAAGAAAGAAAGAAGAAAAGGAAGGAAAGGAAGAAAAAAGGAAGAAAGCAAAAAGAAAGCAAAAGAAAAAGAAAAAAAAAAAGAAATAAAGGAAGGAACAAAAAAGTGAAAGAAAAAAGAAAGGAAAGAAAGGAAAATAGAAAGGAAAGAAGGAAAGAAAGAGGAAAAAGAAAGAAAGAAAGAAAAAAAGAATATGAGAGAGACAGAGGATATCTATCAGGATATATGATCGAGATGGGCGAGACAGCAGGGCATCTCGTTCCATGGAGAAACTAGGACAACCCATCCCACGGCATTTAAAACCTTGCCCCTAGATACTAGCTGCTCAAAAACATTATTTCTAAAGATTGTTTTAAAAAAATCCCATGGCAAGAACAATTGCACACACCTAAAGCTTCCGGTTAAAGGGCAAGACCTCACATGGAATGGTTAAGATTGATACTTTGTTTTTAAAAGGAAGCTTTTTATTACCATATCCCATGCTTACATATATATACCCACTATAATTTCGTTGACAAGTAAAATTATGCAGACACTATCCTTAGTTGTTAAGATCTGTATCTCAGATATGTTGTTTATCAATTAACCAGAGGGAAGAAAACTTGATCAGCAACTAATAATTATCTTCCTTTCAATTGGTCTTAAAAATCCAGCAGTTTAGGATCCATGTTTGAGTACTAAGAATGTTAGCTATTTAGAACCTAATGACATTTAACTAAAAGGACAAATCTATCCAAGATTAATTATGGTCATGTACATAGGAGCAAAATTCAATCAGGTGAGAACCACAATGAGAACTACAATATAGCCACAAATTTCTAATCCACAAGATTGAGAATTACGATATGTCTCCTTACAGAAAAAATAAATCCATAGTGATCCTTGTGCTCATCATAGATGTTCAAAAGTGCAGAATTACTAAACATAAGCAATATATTTTTACAAGTTTGATTTGAAAATTAAACAATGACTATATATTCACTCAAGGAAATCCATATTATGGAATATGCATTAACATTTACTCGTAATATTGTTTTATTCATCTTCTGAGATATTTAATTTGTGATCCTAACTTTTCTAAGAAGTTCAAAAGCACAAGCAGAATGTCGTGATTTGAGACATGTCTAATATGAAAACCTACTGAGCACTATATCGAATATATGTTGGAGAAGATAAAGCAGCAACAAAATTTCATGAAAACCATTTGGAACCTACGATACTAATTACATGCATTCAACTCACATGGATGAGCTTTGCTTTATTCTGCTGGTGAGGAGCAGCTGCAAGCAACCTTCTCAAATTCACTTCAGTCTTGTTGAGTCTCATGATTACACCTAAAAAGAAACAAGAACAAGATCAGAACTTTAGCACAGTAGGCATAATCTGCTGTCACATAATTCAAAAACTTCCTATGATGGGGCAGAATAGAAGATTTTAGAGGAACTACAGTAATCCATCGAACAAGATTTTACCATATAAAAACGTTTTCCTAAAAAAAAATTCTTTTTCCTTCTTCAAACTTTGCGTTTAGCCGACCAATCCCACAACCTGAAGGTAGTAGAAACCAATTTTCACTCTGGCTCCGTAACTGCAAGACAGGCATCTCCATTGCTATCCCAATATGGTGCCCATAAAGAAGCTTGCACCCATCTCGTCCTTCCAACATATATATCACACATATAATAACTTCTCTTTTCCATTAATTCCCATTCTACGAGTTCTGATTCAAGGATCCCAGAATTCAAGTCCAAATGATTCATTGAACATCAACACGCCCGCCGCCCCCCCCCCCCAACCCCCAAAAACAAATATGAAAAGATAACAATATTGGTTCACGAAAAAAAGGATTAAAACAGAAATTTTGAAATCTTCTATCGAATTTTTCATTAATTAGAAAGAAAGAAATTCCTAGAGCCAAATCACGCCCATTACAAATTTCTCACAAGAATTCAGGTAGAGATGGAGAGGGGAAAGAACCAGTTCGACGATTTTCAAGTAAAAAGATCCCACAAGCGATCAAAATCTCACCGATTTGGGATTTCTGGTGCAGAGATCGTCGTTATTCTGTCGATCCAGGGGGGCGGGGGAAGAAAGAGATGGCGATGGGCAGGAGGACAGAGGACTCGCCCGAGGCGGGGGGGGTTTGTTCTATCGGTAGCGCTGGCGCGGCCTAGAAGTTGCCTTCGATTTCAGCCAGAGGGCGCGTACGCCCATTGCCCAAGCCAAGCCAAACCATTGTCAAAAGTTAAGAATCGGACTGACCCTATCAATCTTTTCCCTCCTTTCTAAGAAATTCTAAATCCTAAAATCCTACCTAACCCTAAAAGCCCTAAAAACCACATAAGCCTAGGAACAAGTATGTAAAAACTTTAATTATTTTCAGAATGCCCCTATTCCTTGATACCCATGATATTTAAAATTTTTAACTATCTTGTAATATCCTCACCACATAAAGCTTTTTTTGTTCTCAAAATACCCATATCCTAGAGCCTGTATTAACGTGTCAATATAGATCTCAAAATACCCCTCGTCTAAGATAAAACCATTTTAAAAATATCTCTATCGAACAACTTTCTTTATTCTCAAAAAACTCTTGTTAAGGGCCATATAAGTGTGCCAATATAGTTCTCAAGATCTCTCTCTCAAAGATATTCCTATAATAATTAAATATATTTTTATCCAAAATATACCTATTATGACTCCCGATGAAGAGTATCTTGATCGGTTTGACTCTTAATTCACTGCAAGGTGAAGTTGAAATCTCCTATTAAAGAAGGGAATTATCATGTTTCGACCAATAGGATGGCTTATCAACTCTTGGACTGTCATATTTTCTCATGTAAATTCCCAGAGTTTACCCCGAAGATGTTGGCTTTCAATTGGCATCAATGTTGATTTTATCATATGAGTTGGACCAAGCCTTCCCTTGGTTCGGTAAACTGTTCTCTCTTTTAAAATAAAAGAAGCATCCAGTCTTCTGACAGATGACAGTCCATATACTTTAAGAGAATTGGAAATTTATAAAGATGTGATCCACAAATTCAGTTGAACAGTTACAGAAAACACACCCTCCTAAATACTTTCCAAGCTTTTCTTGGAGGCTCTCTCTGGTGTCAGGTTTTGTCACGCCCCGAACCCATCACCCGGGTCCGGCACGCGACCGGCCGCATGATCCCTAGAGCAGTGCCCTAAAGATCATGCAAGGCCTAAGATAAACAACAATTCCAATAATTCCATAAATACCAAAATCAATGATTAATGTACTTCAAATCAAATCCAGCCAAAATGTACTGAATGATTACATAAATTCAAATGTCCATAAATAAAAGATAAATTGACTTCTAACTATCTAGCAGTCTGACTCCAGATCGAGCTCACTTCTTGTCCCATCCGATAGATTCTACGAATCCAGTGCCTCTGAAAAAAATGGAAGTGTAGTATGAGCTTTTCCAGCCCAGTAAGAATCCCAACAGCCACACACAATAAAATCATAAAATAATCAAGTATCAAAATATATATGTCATTTCATCATTTCAAAAGCTCAACAAACAACAAATATATGTAATCAGTACATATACACAAATCCTTTGTTCCTTTTTTTACATTATGTGATCCATTCCCGTATTACTCAAATTCCAAAGTTTTCAAACTTTTCATTTCTGGCGTTGGACTAACCAAGATCATGTCCCAGTCCAAGACTGCACAAATCCAACGCATAAGCTCGTGGCAGCTATCCCACGCGTAAGCCCGTGGAGGCTATCCTACGCATAAGCTCGTAGAGGCTATCCCACGCGTAAGCCCGTGGAGGCTATCCTACGCATAAGCTCGTAGAGGCTATCCCACGCGTAAGCCCGTGGAGGCTATCCCACGCATCAGCTCGTGGCAGCTATCCTACGCATAAGCTCGTAGAGGCTATCTCATGACAAGGTTAGTCCAACCCATATTACATGTCTAGTTTTACATGTTCAATCACATTCCCATCACATCACATATTTTCATAAATTTTCAAAAATATGTTATTTCTTCCCAAATGAATTTATCTCAATATTTTCATTATAAACAACATGCACGCCTCATAGGTGCCGCATCAACTCATAAACAATAACAACATAATAATGAAAATATGTTGATAAAAATTCGTCTCATATGTATCATATCAACTCACAAGCAATAACATCAAAACCGTAAATAAATCCAACGATAAATCAATATATGCATAGAAGTGCTCAGATGTAGGGATTCTTACAGAAATTGTAGACTGACTCAAACACGGTCCGAATCACAACCTACGCGCTGGGGTGCTGAGTCCCCTGATCAAAATCTCCTGGCACCGCCGACTCTTCCTCTACAAGATCAATTATAAATCACAACTAAATCATTTAATATTTAAATATTCTAAACCATAATTCACATCTACTATGGGGTCCATCACCAGGTCCCCAAACATCTCAATCCCTCCAGATTTAGGGCAGTCGGGGTAGCCCGACTCCCACCTTGTACCGCCAGCCTACGTCATCGCCAGCCATAGCCGCAGCCACGCCGCGACGATAATCGGTCCCGGTGAAGAGACTAAAAGAAGAGGTGGATGAGAGAGAAGGGTTCTTCCTCCACCTCTTCGGTCCAAGGGCATCAGCCAGGGTGGCTGTGCCCTCACCTTCCCCACCCTCGGCCACCATTGGCCGAACCATCGCCGGCCGCCCCTGTTGCAGTCGCCGACGATGGTGGCTATCCAAGTGAAAGAGAGAAGAAGAGGTCTCCTCCTCTTCTTCTTCTTTTCTCTTCTCCTTCTTCTTCTTCTTCTTCTTCTTCTTCTTCTTCTTCCCCCAAAACCGACACTGTCCCCTCCCCCTTCCTCCATTTCTTCCACCGAAAGGCCACCGTGATGGTGGCTCGGCTTCTTCACCCTTCCCCACCCGACGGCAACCCAAGCAGCCTCCTCCGACCACCGTCGTCGCCGCCGGTGGCCAACCCACGCGAGAGGGAGAGAAGGAAGGGACGGGATCACGAGGAAGAAGGCCTCGGATCCGCCATCCCCCATCTCCAACCAAAGCCCTAGAACTCAACTCCGGCCCTCGCATACCCCGACCAACCCCACCGCCATGAATCCCGGCCAACCCGACGGCCGGCGGCCGGCGGCAAGATCCGTAAAGAGAAGCCGAAACAGGGTACCCCTGTTTCGGATCCTTCTTCGACGATTTCCCCGGCCAAATCTTCACCCACGCCGCCCCAAATCCAGAAAATAAAACACAAAGGAAGAAACCATGCTTACCTCGGTCCGGTGGGGGTGTTCCGGCGGCCCTTTCGGCGAGGAATCGGTGGAGAAATCCGTGAGCTTCACCGGATTTGTGGGAGAGGTCTTCGCCGAAGGGGAAGGCTTTATGGCTTCCTCAACCACCGGTCGGATCTTGGAACCTCCCTTCTCCGGTGATCGATCTTCCCCGACGGTCGGCCTCCTCTGGTGATCGACCTCCCTAGCGCCGCTGCCTCACCCCCTTCACCCCTCTTCTTCCACGATCGTGCCTAGGGCACGATCATAAGAGGGATACGGGTCCGGTCTTTTCGGGCCGGCCCGTTAACCTCTTTTTTTTTTCTTTTTTTTTTCTTTTTTTTTTTGGGGGCGGGGGTTTTACAGGTTTATTCATTAAGCATAGCCAGAAGGAAGCTTTAATTTCCGCAGAGCCGAGGTATGTTTCCATTTGATTCCCCTTGTGCTTAGAAATACAACTAATTTTCCTGCGACCTACAACTAATTTGCTTCCTCCAAGGCTTTGATCAGATTTTAAGAGTCTCCATCCTATTTATCCAACTGCCTGACAAACCAACCTAGCAGCTCAAAAAGAGACGTGCAATACTAAAGAAGAGCAGTCAAAACAAGATTTATAAAAGAAAGAAACTTAGTTTTTGTAAGGACCCATACGGATGTGTATTTAGTCCTACATCGGTTATTCACTGGGTAGATCTTGGATACTTATACAGAAGTAAGAAACCTAAATAATACCTTTCGGCTAGCCATTTTCGGTGAGGTTTTAAGTTGTTACAAATGGTATCAGAGCGGACCCAGTACATAACCTATGTGGACTAAGGGACACTGGAACACATTCCATTAGAGCTGACCATGGGCCGATCGTGGTATTTGTAAAATAGATTTGAATAGATTTGAACACTTAGCCTGACGAAAACGTCAGGACTTGAACGGAGGGAGTATGTAAGGATCCGTGCGGACGTGTGTTTAGTCCAACATCAGTTATTCATTGGGTAGATCTTGGATACTTATGCAGGAGCAAGAAACCCAAATAATACCTTCCGGCTAGCCATTTTGGATGGGGTTCTGAGTTGTTACAGTTTTCATGAAGAGCTAGGATTTCAATTTTCAAATCGAAGGCATCCTATCAGCTTTGGTAAATAAGCTTACCTACCAACAAAGACAATGCAAGATAATAGAAGGAAGGGGTAGAAGTTTGCAATTTAACCATGACACACTTCCTCACACTTAAGGCCGTGTCTCTGATAGAGCCGATCAAACTTTTCTCATAATTGATGGAGAGCCCAAAGATCAATTCAAAAGCATAGAATGATCTGAAAAATAGAGATTTTTCTTCCTTAGCATGGGCAAAAACAAGGGAGTCATTGGCATATTGAAGAATTTTGGTACCACCACATACTCAAGGGTTCCCAAGGCCTTCAAAAATCCAGGAGAGAGAAGCTTTTTTTGAGCATTCTACATAAGGTTTCAACTGCAAGGATGAAGAGGTAATGGGAAAAAAGGATCCTCTTGACATTCACTACACTCAATCCATTTTTCTGGAAACCCTCTGTGAACTAGGAGCTTAATCAGATATGATGAGTTTAGCTTGTCAAAACCTATGTGCATACATAAATCTTTCTTTTTTCCAGACAGAGCAAAGAAATCTTTGTAGATATGGATTGTCTGAACATATATGGCATTATGTCAGTCTCCTTGTCTGGGATGTCCATTGCTGGTTGCCCCAATCCACTGTTTTGGATCATACCTTGGAACTAATATTAGCCGAAGAGTCTGTTATACTCAAAGAGAGACTAATATTTTTGTGTTTGGAAGAAAATAATGAAGGAATAAGATCCAGAGAAACTGTGAGGACCTATGCAGGCATGTGTTTAGTCCCACATCGATTATTCACTGGGTAGATTTTAGGTACTTATATAGGATCAAGGAACCAAATAATTTTTTCAGCCCATGGTCATTGTGGACTAGGAGATGCTACAGTACGGGCTCATTAAAACTAACCATGGGCCGATCGTGGTGCTTGTGATTAGATTTGAATGGATTTGAACCTTTAGCCTAATGAAGACGTCACGGGTTAAACGAGGAGAGTATTGAAGAAATCAATTCCTAACTTATTCCGCTGAGCATTATGCCACCGTTTGTTCAGCTTTTTTTTTTTTTATTTCTTTCTTTTCTTATCAGAAAAGAAGTTTGAAGAGTTGCCAAAAGAGAATGCCTCTTCATGCCCCATGTTATAGAGTAGGAGAGTGCACTGAGCTATGTGAGCACCAGCAACAACATGGTAGCACATGAAGAAGTCCAGACCATCCTTACATCTCTTTGTAGGTGTAGTATCTTCCTGGAGGAAGGGTATCATCCCTGTTGTGCACCAGTTTCATAGACACAAAAGAGTGCACACACTGAGGAAGTACTGTGTTCCATTCAAACCAAGCCTTTGAAATTTCTCCGCTGTCAGAGAGGAATGGTGTCATGTGCATCTGTCTGTTTGTGTCTTGAGAAGTGCCCATGGGCACATAAATCGAGCAAGCTTATGTATAGTTGTTATTTAATCCATTTTCTTGGTAACAACAAGAAGTGGAATCCGTCACATAAATCTCATATCGAAATGCTTTAATTGTGGTCACGAGATGGATGCTACTGAAGGAGATAGTGATGACGAACTGCACAGAAAAACAAGCCAGCCAGCGACACCAGATGTTCCCAGGCAAGAACCAGAATCTCTAGTTTTCTATTTCTGGACTCCAATCATGCACATTGGCATATTATCAGCAACATGAATGCCGGAGAGAAACCTCCAAACGGCCCAGAGTACCTCCCCGTATCCCCCTTCATCTGGGCAAAAGCACCGTTCACATGCTTTTGTTTCATTCAAGGGTCATCACCTTCCATCAACTCTTACCTACAAAAACAAGCAGACCGACCCTCCCTCAAAGAGCACTGTTGCTCAAGCCCTGTTGAGAGGCTTCTGTAAAGCCACCATGAGTCCAAGATTTCTCATTGTCTTTGTAGCTCTTGGTACCAAGTTCTTCTACGTTGAAGCTCTTCCAAAACCCATCTCTAATATCACTGTGATAGGTGCAGTCTTCTGTGATGTGTGCTCAAACAACACCTTCTCCAAGCACAGCTACTTCATTAAAGGTAATTGAAACAGGAGACTAACCCAGTCTTCAAAGTCCTTATCAGATACTAGTTCAGTTTTATTTTGATCACTTCCAGGTGCTGAAGTGCTGATACAGTGCAAGTTCAGAGCAAATTCCATGTCGACAGAAGAGATATCGATCATGGCTGAGAGAACTACCGATAGATTTGGAGTTTATAAGCTCGACATTCCCCCTGTTGATGGATTAGAATGCAGAGAAGGCCGAGAGGTGAAGTCCTCATGCCGAGCCAGCCTGATCAAGAGTTCATCCTCTGTCTGCGGTGTCCCTGGCTTGAGGAGATCAACTGAGCATGTAGCAATCAAATCCAGAGATGCAGATATCTGTTTCTTTAACTTGAATGCGCTGAACTTCAGGCCTGCAAATATGGACACTTTAATGTGTAGGACTGACAAGGAACCAATGTCTCGTGCTCTGAACTCCTCGTTATTCTTTTGGCCAAGTTGGCCACTATTTGGACTCCCTTGGCCAATTTACCACCTCTTCCTTTTCCCTTCCCTCCCATAACATTTCCAAGCCCCTCATCCTTCCCTTTCTCACTACCTTCCTGGCTTCTTCCATTCCTAAAGCCACCATATTTTCCTCTCCCCTTCCCATTTCCACCCATCCCCTTTTGGACACCAATACCATCTCCCCCTCCATCTCTTCCTTCCCCATTTCCACCTCTGCCTCCTTCTACCACAGCCCAAGTCATGTCATCACAACCTTAGCCTCTCCTTTTCTCAGGAGGCCAAGATCTTAGGTATGGTGCATCTCCCCGCCATTCCTAGTTATCACCAGAGCCCCAGTCAGCTACTGCAGCTTCTGTACTAATTTCTTCTGACCTTGTCATTTCTAGTGCAGCTGATCAGAATTCAGAATAAGAACATTGCATCCGATTGCATTATCTATCACTACTATGAACATCTGTCCTTAGTATAAAAAGGATATTTATTGTTGCTATTATCTATGGAAATTCATGGAAACAAATAACAGCATGGAAGGTCTTCAAAAAAATCAACCGTCAATGATAAGATGGCTATTAAAGAAAAAGAAATGTGATCACTTGCCTTGCGATTCTCAAAACTTTTAAAACTGGTTGAGATACGTACTTATAATTTTTATTGAAAAAACAGCAGTTCTCTTGTTTCTGACGGTGATAAGATTTAAACGTTTTTTTTTTTTTTGGAGGAAATGATAAGTTTAAAATGTTCTGCGCAGAAATTTTTCTGATATCAAATGCGAAATTTTCTACAATTGGTACCACTTTCTTTTTATTACTGAAATATATAATTGACAAGTGAAGCATTAATTGAGTTGGAAGGTTGAGGATGTGTTCATATAAAATAAAAGTTTAGATATTGACTTTTTTTAACTTGATGATAGATGATTTAGATAGGGTTTAAGAAATTGTTTTTGGCCCAAGGGATTAACACTATGAATCTTACTGAATCACATGGAAACTCAGTTTGAGTAAAGTTTTCATCTTGAAAGAAATCTTGACATATGATAGTGTCAAGCACCCCTTAATATGGTATAAAACAATTCCAGCACCTATTACCTTGGTTCATATAAATGGATAATTTCTAATATATTGGTTGATATACAAATACTTATTGATATTCTTGTACATAATTTTGCTTCTTTAAATAACTTCATTAATTGATAACTTCAAAAATCAAATCTAAAATAGTTGCTAATCATGGATTTACCATACTATTTTTAAAATATCAATATCTCGATCAAGATAATTTTAGATTAGGGAGGGCTTAGTCCTTATTTCCTAGAATTTCAGACTAAAACCCGGATACCAAGTAAATGGCAGCATGAGGAGATTTGCACGGCATGCCACCGGCTTGCGACTAGAATTCGAATAAGATAAATTAGGTTCAGTTGCTTTGAACCTTGAAGAACTTTTGACATCACGGAATCCTACCTAAACCTACTATACAAACTAGAGTAAGGTAAAGAAGAAAATATAAAAGCAATTTCATTATTTTGAGAATGGATCTTTTGCTCTCATTACAAACTTTCTTTTATACATTCCCATCATCTCATGCGGTTACAAGTAGTGGTCAATTATTCCCTACTTACCCACTTTAGTGTCTCTAACCAATTATATGTTCAAAGTTGCGGTGTGTGGATCTCTCCTGTCCAATCTGTTGTTGAACCTGGACGCTATCCAATCCATTTATTGGGTGCACTCATCATATGATTAATTTAATCTAGTTGGCCCATTGGCCCACATATGCATGCAAATATATAGTGCAAACAATGCCTCCACATCCTATTACCCGACGATTAGGAGGATGATAGGATGTAGTTGATATTGACTTTTACTCTGGCTGAACTATAGTATGAGGATTCCACCTTATTGGACTAATCTGGATGTGGCCTTGAAGATAGTATTCAAATCATTTACTTCAGTTGTATCCTCCGTCAATATACCAAATTAAATCAAACCTCTTACTGAGATAAGAATTAAATTCCAGTTTTACGGCTACATTCCAACCAGTCTCATTTTCAGTATAATATGAATAACATCCTTTCTTCGGGGCTCTGCAACCTAGGCCATTAATTAACCAAGTGCTAATCAAATTCAAAATGGCCAAACTCCAATTAGCACCGCTTCCGTTATGATAATGGCACTCTTTGTTATTTAAATTTTGGTTAAATTAGTCTTCCTTTTTGTCATCTTACTAAGGTCATTTAGTATTTTCCATCATGTGCCACAATTTCTTTGGATATCTTCTTTGATCATATAAAGGTAACCTGCACGATACGCACTGCCGAAGAAATTGGCGATCCCATATCTTCTTCGTACTCTTCCGTCTTCTCGGCCCTGTTATAAAATATATCTCAGATTAGTTCTTTTCAATTTGGTCTTTGAGTAAAAGCTCTCTTCCTCTAGCATTCATCTTTCACTTTAACCATAAAGCGGAGCTCATCTCCTTCCTCATCCTCAGCCGAAAGGTGCGAAGAGTGAAAGAAAAATCTACAATCCTCAGGAAGTCTTTCCTCTGTCAACCCTGAGGTATTTATCTCAGATCCTTCCAACCTCATTATTGTAGGCCCATCTTCGAGTCAATGTTCTGCCCTCAGATTTTTTTTTTTTTTTTTTTTTTTTTGCTAGGACGGGCGATTTATATCTGATGAGTACGAATACATCCAATAAAGTCAAAAAACAAAATATCTTAGAATGCCCAAGATAGTTCTCTATCTCCAGCCCATATGGTACTATCCGTATGGCTGGCCACATAGGCGGCCACCCATTCTACAGCCCCATTAGCTTAACAGAAGACATGTTTCATGCCACTCCATCCTTTGTCATGGCCCAGATGTCACGAAGCAAGGGTGGTCGTCACCCATACCCCTCCTAAATTCATTTGATAATCATGACCGAGTCGCCCTCTAAAATGACTGGGCGACCGTGGCCGAGCCGCCCTCGTTTTGCTTCAATCTTCCTTTTTCACTATGAAAAGATTTTCTTGTACTAGCGGCCTAATTTTAGGATCACGATATGGGACGGTACCAACACACGTTGACCTTGGTCCACCACTTTTTCTTCTTAGGACCGTTGGGTTAATTATATTTCCACCGTTAAAGAACCAGTTTGGGATAGGATCGGGTTCTGTAATATCATCAAATTTTCTAGAATTCCCACGGTGGAAAATCATTCACTTTCATAAACCGCGATGTGCTTCTGGTCTCCTGCTATGAATACCTTCCTTACATTGCCTCTACCGGTAGATGAAGGATTCTGGGCCATGTCTGAAGTTTTCATCCTTGCCGATAATTTTGGTTTTTACCTAGGTAAATCCGCTAGCTATACTTCTTACGTAGATTCCTATGGTAATCATACTGGCCCCATTATCCGCCAAGAATTGGTAACCTTTTACCTTATTTGGGTTTGTAAGTATTTACTCTGCTATAAATCAGCAAAAGTGGTAATATATCGGCCAGTCTCTCTTGCTCCCTTGTTCGGATTTCACTTGGACCCGAATCAGTTCCATTTTCTAAACTTTAGCTGAATTATCCTTTGTTATAATAGTTAGCGACCATCTACATTCGCATAAAGAAAATAGCTCATAATCATATCCTTAGAAAATAATTGATTTATTTTTATTAAATTGTAGTCCTGTTAACTATTCTAAGTCTGAAATCATTAGCAACTACGTGCATTTGCACTCTAAAAAAAAAAAAAAAAAAAAAAGAAGAAGAAACTCGGACCCTTGAAAGAATAGGTGAAGGATCATCAACATGGTATGGTCATGCACGATAAGGTTGATTAGGTTTTTTCGATGTCTCAAAATGTGGGCATGGCTCAATCATGATGCAATTTTCCACAACCTAGGTAGAAGCGAGAAGTTTTGAAGGCATTATTTTATTAGCATTTTGAACAAACAATATTTGCAGCTTGTGGATGATGTTCCGAAGCCATTATTAGTCCTTTGGGTGCCTAATTATGTAGTATCAAAATATAAATTGCGCCATAGATGAATTATTATTCAACCAATAATGTAGCAAGCATAATCAGAACAACCAGAGTAAATTACTTTGACATATATGATGATAGCATAAGAAAAAGCATAGCATATATTTCAATAATCTCAACAATTTCAGAGTTTTAAGGCAACTGAGCAGCTATGTGGAATGGGCAACCTTACAAATATCTTGATGCCTATGAGCCGATGTAGCCATCATCAGTATTAATTAAAGTTTTAAGGATTGTGAATTCTAATATTAGCAAACCAAACATCTTTGCACCACGTCAGTGATAGATGATGGTAAGGATGACACCAGGGAATGGCATGGCAATGGTTGGAGTCCCTCCAACCATTGATGGATGATGGAGGATGACACCAGACTTATCATGTCAATGATGGATGAAGGAGTCCCTCCTGCCTAAGCCTTCTTATCTATTTGTAAATTGAACTAGATTACCAGTTTAATAAAATGGTCAGGATTAGGCTTTTGACCCATTTAATAAACACTTCCCATGCTAGCTGGGCCTTGTTTTGCCACCAATTCTTGACTAGCAAGAACGTTCGTCTTGAAATGGGATTTGGTTTGAGGATTTTGTTGGCTTTACGTTTCCTTTCCTGATCCAAACTTGTAATGTGAGTAAAATTTTTATTGTTCAGGTGGCCACGAATTTTTTTGATTATATCTTATTGAAAAGATTAATAGGAGAGGTTTGTCGAGGGCACTTTGAGAAAAGCTGAAAATTTGAAAATTTATAAGTGTACTGTAGAACAGGGGCATATTGCTTATTCCCACACTTCTATAGTTTTTAAGATTTTGATAATTAGAGAGAGCTTATTAGAATTGGTGGAATCCAAACCCTATCTCCTGGCCCCATTTAGTATGGAAAGGATATATGGTTAGTATTTCTTAATTGCAGCCAAACTTGAGTGCTAGTTTATGCTTCCTTTGTTCCAAAACTATTTGGTTGAATCCCAAAAGAAAAGAAAAAAAAAAAACTATTTACTTTATAGATTCCATCCATTCCTCAATTGGGACACGGATGCAGCAAGACTAGGGGTGGCAATCGGGTCGGGATAGATGTCGGTTAGGTCAAAAAATTATCAATCCAAACCCAACCTGGTTATTGAATAAGTCAAAATTTCATATTTGAATTTGACCTATTTTTTAAACATGTAACCTGACTCGACCCATATAACCGATTTATTAAAGAGGTTAAACAGGTTAGACAGGTTTTAAACAGGTTTAATGGATTTAAAAAGGTTAAACAGATTAAGTGGGTCGGGTTAAACAAATCAGAAACAGGTTAAGCAGGTTTCCAACGGATTAAATAGGCTTTAAACAAGTTAAACGGGTCAGGTCATAACCCGATCCAATTATTAAACAGGTCAAAATGGGTTTAATATGCCAAACATTTAAATCTGAATCCAACTCAATTAATAAACAGATTTAGACGGATTGACCCATTCACGATCTAAACCCGTTTATGTCAAACTCAAACCTACTTAAAGTGTGTCATTCGCATATCGGGTTGATGGGTTGGATCATAAATTATCGTCTCTAAGCAAGACAATTACAAATATTCTTGGCAAGCTGTTGTTCTTTCTTCATCATTGTGCATCACTTAATAAAGTGGGGTGCATTATTAAATAAATTGTGGGAAGTCAAATTCTATGAGGTTTTCTTTGATAGAGAGAAGTATTATTATTGCCATGCAGTGGAAAGATATTATTTATTTATAAGTCAATGACATTGCTAGATGATTATCTAGCTAACAAAAAAGGGGTGATATGGTACTCTTCTAGCATCTGCTAATGACAGAGTAAGTGCATGAATCTGAATACCCCAGTTGGTGTTAGTGTTTTTATATATTAACTTAATTCTAGATTTCTACTGGATGGTTCTGCTCCTGCTAATCCTTAAGAAAAAATCACTTAGTTGAAAATTTAGTTATTAGTTTTATTGAAAATTTTAGTTGTTTCTACTTCCTTGTGCCGGCCACTTGGTTAAGTTAAATAAAGGAATTGGACCTAGTCAAATTTTTAGATATTTTTCTTCTGCAAAAAGCAATCTAAAAGATTATTTTTTATGGAGGTCGGGTCAAAAAAAAAATTTTAGAGGTGGCAATGCTTAACCATTTAATCTATTCAACCTGATTCAAACCATTATAAAACAACTTTAGGTTATCTTTTTAATAAAACGGTGAAGTGGGGATCTAAATTTTTTATCTATTTTAATAAATAAGTTAGTTCAGATTGATAGATTTTTTATCTCTCTTGTATCGTATCTTACCCATGTCTAATTCGATCTAACTCAATTGCCACCCTTGCCGTCTACGGTCAACTTGAGCATGGCACAATAATAGGCACAGTCGAGCTTGTTTGGATACGAAATGGTCAAAACCCTAACATTTTTACAGCTCAGCCCAAATTAAGACAAGCCAGGAGGAACCTTTCATTGTATAAAACAAGAAATAGTCTGTATTTCCCATGGATGACCAACGTACGCATGAGATATCTCATGGTTGTCCAACTAATTTGTGTCCCAGTCCAAGAAAAATATGTTATAGAAATAAAGTCAGAGAGAATTAAATTAATTATGAGCTCGACCTCCAATATACATTAGCCGCCCGCAAGAAAAAAAAATATATCCCACCGAATACCTTTCTTGCAAAGCGTTTGGGTTCATGCCGCCAGGTTAGAATATGATGCAAGTTGTATTAGTATGATTAGGCAAAATGAATTGAATAAAGTTTAGATCACCATCCAATTCTTTTTGGACATTTTTTTCTTGAATAGAGTTTAGAATATGATGCAAGTTGTATTAGATCAGCTTCCAAGTCTTTTGCACTTCACCTAATGCCTTTCGCTTGGCAATAAACTAGACATGGATTGCATGATCATAGATTTAGCACACAACCCAAAATTTGGAAAATTATGTAAGCAAACTACCCATATATACTACCAAATACGTATTGTGTGTGTTGCATGCATGGTGATCTTCTGTTGCCATGATTCACAATTTACCATTAGGAGGAGAGAGCTAATTATAAACTTATGTGGTCATTATTTTTGATAAATTCATGAAGGTATTAATGCTAAAAAGCATAAAATATTACGAACCTTTTAAGAAAAAAGTGAAATTGTGTAGAACACACCAAGTTTGCACCCCCAGTTAGGAGGTGTTGCTCAAGTAATTCTCAAATCTAGAATGATCAATAGTGACTCTTCTTGTTTATACTCAAAATCCAACCTCCACACCTAGTTCATGTTTAGCTTAGAATCGCACATATCTAAATTGTCGCAAAACACCTTTTTTATTTTATCTTTTTTAGAGTTCCTTGACAAATTTCTTATAATAAATATGTTTTTTCCGAACTGCATCTTGTAGTTTTATCAAACATATGTTGAACTCTATCTATTCATTTTTGGAGCATGTACCTTTCTTTCTCTTTAATTTTTTGTTTGACCAATTCAGTATTGTTGTTTTTGTTGGAATTTGAAAGTGTTTTAAATTTTTAAAGAGGTGTTAATAAAAAAGATTTGTAACCCCCAAAATTTTAAAAAAATTGTTGTAACCTAAAGGTGTTTCAAATTTCATTTGGAAGTTTCAAAACTTTTCATTATCTCTCATTATAACCTTAATGAGGCCATAAGTATTTAACCGTTATGGTTGGATTACAAAAGGCCAATATATATGAGCCATTCCTTGCACCTAAAAACATGACACAAAGTCTTCTTCTTGCTCTCATAGTCTCTCCCTACCACCATTCTCTCTTATACAATTACATATATTATTTTATATTTTGGGCAAGCGATATAGATTAGATAATCTGCCTACTATAAACATGCACTGTAAATTAGATCCGCTGTGAGCTATTTGGATTGTATCTTGGAGCCATCGCTGACCGCCAATACCTGCAAGTAGGGAGACAACAACGGCTTTAGGACAGTGCATCTCTTAGCGTGCCTCTCATACTTTACAGGCTAAATATTTCTTTACTACTATTTTATTACAATTATTAATTTTTTTATGTAATTTAAATATTTTATTGAGTATCTTGCTAGATCAACAATTTTGTATTGATCAGATTTCTCTTTAGATCTTCGTGATATATGAGAACTGTATGGCACTCTACAAAATGCATAAGATTGCTTTTTGTTTGCTATTGTACTTTTAAATATTAGCCAACATGTGTTGCAAGTTTGTAACATCCTTTATTATTAACTACATTATCAAGTTTTTCTTTTAATGAAATCATGTCTTGTTTATTTTAATTCCATTTTTATTATAATCAGTCAAAATGATTAATTTAATCATTGATTAAATCAGCTGTCTTTGCCAATTCGATTACAACATGATCTAGAAGTTAATACAATTATAATGTTATATCACTCCACAATAAACTTACTAGAAATTGAGAAATGTAAAATGCATAATCCATTGTGGAGATAAAGTATTTGATCATCAGTGATTCTGTATACTGAGCAAATGAGACATAACCGATCGACCAAAGAGCGAGGCGCATTTGATTGAAAGTTATGATCCCCCCCCCCCCCCCTAATTAAATGTTGCTTGGCATGTAAAGCACACTTGATTGACTTGAGGAAATCATGGACAAGTATATTCCACCTATTATGAATGGTGTCTTAACTAGTCCTTTGAAAAAATGATAAATTATGAAAGTTTTCTTTTATTGGGTTTGGAAGCTTCGCATGGAATATATATAGTTTTCATGTCTCCAAAATAGTTTTGAGTCCTGGGCTTCAGCACCAAAAGAAAGAAAAGAGAGAGCTAGGAATTCTGAACGGGTAATGACATTACCAGATCAAAACATGCTGTATTAGAATAGCCAAATATACTCTTTTACAAATTAATATTTTGTCTAAGAAAGCAAAAGGGAAATTAATCAAAGTTTAATTGGATCAAAAACCCTCATTCCACACTCGATTTATTCATAACCAATTAGGAAGGATAAACCCATAACCAACTGGTTTATTTTATACGAACACATGCCTGATCTACCAATATAACTACTACTCATATGCCAATCATATATCTTAACAATTGAAAACTACATAAGAACAAAAATAGAAGATTTAAGGTTGAGCATCCAAATAAAGTGATACAGAAGAGGGTGAAAACATGATGAATCCTAAACACATTATCCCTTTAAATTTTTTTTTCGTCAGTTGCTTTATTTCTTAAAACCCATTCAACAAAGGAACATTTGCACAAGAAGGAAGAACTCCTAAAATCCTGGCAGATTAATTGGTTAAAAACAACACTGAGGAGGCAATTAAAATAAACATGCACTTCCTATGTGTTCTTTTAATATCGATCATTAACTAAGATGTTTAATCTTAACATTTAAAAACCTTCAATGCTACTCTAAGATGATGCAATAAGCAGAACCTAAACTATGAGCACTACCGTGGATGGCTCTCTTTCATTCTTGAAATACAATCAAACACCGTTAGCGCGATACATATACGGCACGATAATGAAGGAGAGCCTCCTATCTCCAAGATGAATGATATAGATGGCTATCCACGATAGTACAAGACTATGCGGTGCAAAAGTCAGACCACAGAGGACCATGGGTCCTAAAATATTTCCACTCATCAATGTGTCCATCCCTGAAAAGCCACGTGTCAATAATTGAACTCGACGATAGGCACCTTGGTGCAATTTAGTAGCAACCCAATCATGCTATCCTCGATGTAATGATGTTGCTATCCGGGCTTAACCTAGGCCATCCAAGATGATGACAAAGATAAACAGAATGGAAATCTAATGCTATGGTGCGCTGTCTCTTTCTACCTTAATTTCCCAAAGCTCGTATCTTAGTAAATCCACTTCTATCATCCTTCATTTCAAAGTGCAAGGGAGTTTCCATCCCATCACCCCTCACGCCTGCTTTAAGCCTTCACCTCTCTCCGCAGAGCGGTGGGCATGACAATAGCAACATGGGTTGGTGGCCACCTACTCCAACTCTATAAAAATCCCACATTCGTCGCATTGTATACAGGAGGAGTTAGTGGGTGGCCCACCAACAGTTCCATCCAATGTGCCCATGAAAGCATTTTTGGTAGTCAACTTCAAGAGGCTGCCACTTGGGAAGACATCGACGTGGATTTGGCAAATTTTCAACATCAACATTAGATGGACGAGCGTTGAGCTTGAATTGACTTTGCTTTGTGTGATATCAAAAAAAAAAAAAACTAAAATTAGAAATGAGGTGTTTTCGTATAATACGCCCAGTGATCTAAGAGTTCTGTAAAATACTATGGTCATATTATCTCAAAATAAAAATCATCAGTAATTTAAGATCACCTTAAAATTTTCATTTGGATCACCAAATGCTGCATTTTGATAGGCGGCAGTTTAGTATATGCTTATATTAACAGAGATGCTTAATCCACTGCACCGTTGACATTGAACATCTCTTGACCAATCATTTTAATTTTTAGTTGCCACCTCCATCAGTTGTACCGTACATAACACTGTCGTCCTCATAATCCATTTGCCATGTCCAACGACTAGAAGAAAGACGGCAGGCAACTTAGCCGATTAGGATGGATTCGAATGACCTATAAGTTTCACTTCAAATTTTCACGAGAGCGAATCAAAAGCTAGATTTCCAACTCTCCAACCGGTGGGATACAAAATCTAGGATCCCTTGCTCGCGAACTGTAGGATAGCTCCAAAACATGTATAAAAATAAAGAAAAGGTTACGTGAAAAAATAACCGCCAAGAGCCATTGGCCCTTAGGCGTTGACAATGAGCTATTTAAAAAGATTTGTATTTTTAAAGTAGGCATGGGCCATAAGACCTCTTACCCAGTGCCCTCACATCATCCTCCCATGGACGCAATTGTGATAGATAGCATAGCCAACATCTTGTGCAGTCCTCTTCTCCTCCTCTTTATATTGGCTTCTGTGACTTCCTTAACCACTGCCTCCATTTGTTAGGATTTATCTAGTAATCTCTTCTTCTTAGCTCTTCTGCTATTCCTCTTCTCATATTTGTGTTGTTTTCTTCTCCACCATCGCGAATGATTAGATCCTCAACATCCCTTAAAAGCCATGAGTAATCTAAAGTTCCCAAGAGCGAAGGTTTGTTCTCATCAAGTGTATGATCGAGGTTGAAGACACAAGCTTCCTCTTTATCAATTCTTGCTCTTTGATGTTCTTCACGGAAGAAGTTTTAACATCTTTGTTTTTCTTTGGCTTTTAGCCGGATATCATAGAAATCATAGTCATCCCTTTGATGAAGGGAAGTGTATATTGTGAAAAACAAAAACAAAAACTTTATACCGTCTTCATCACACACTTGTTCTTGAAGCAAGTGTTACACACTTAGCTTTTTGTGAAGCAATCTTAGGAAAGGTGGAAATGGGGAAGGAGAAGGGAAAGAAGGGCCTCATACTGAAGACTTTGGAACGGTGCCGGTCCATCGGAGGCCACCGCAAGGAGGGGAAGCGGCACATGGCTCCTGAAGGGTGCTTCGCAGTGTACGTTGGTCCCGGTAAGGAGAGGTTCGTGGTCCGAATGGAGTGCATCAACCATCCTCTCTTCCAGATGCTCCTCGACGAGGCCGAGATGGAGTACGGGTATGCGACGGAGGGTCCCCTCGAGCTCCCATGCAACGTCGAGCTCTTCAATAGGGTCTTGTGGGAGATGGAGCAAGAACTGGTGGCAGGCACACCAAAGTGCAGCTTCACTAGAAGCCACTCCGGGTACCGCCTGCTAAGCCCATCAAGGCCGATGGTGATCGGTCGATACTAAGAACGATCGAAGCAGCTTGTTATGTTGATGTTATAGCTTCATGTGGCTGTGTTACTATGTACAAGCTATGCAGAAGATGTTTGC